>NC_034177.2:45122639-45270139 GCF_002021735.2 Oncorhynchus kisutch
CCAGTGAAAATGCAGAGTGCCAAATTCAAATAAATTACTATAAAAATTAAACTTTCATGAAATCACACATGCAATACACTAAATTGGAGCTACAGTTGTTGTGAATCCAGCCAACATGTCAGATTTCAAAAAGGCTTTACGGCGAAAGCAAACGATGCTATTATCGGAGGACAGCACCCCAGAAAACAAACACAGACCATCATATTTCAACCCTCCAGGCACGACACAAAACGCAGAAATAAAGATATAATTCATGCCTTACCTTTGACGAGCTTCTTATGTTGGCACTCCAATATGTCCCATAAATATCACAAATGGTCCTTTTGTTCGATTAATTCCTTCGATATATATCCAAAATGTCAATTTATTTGGCGCGTTTGATCCAGAAAAACACAGGTTCCAACTCGCGCAACATGACTACAAAATATCTCATAAGTTACCTGTAAGCCTTGTCCAAACATTTCAAACTACTTTCCTAATACAACTTTAGGTATTTTTTTACGTAAATAATCGATACAATTTAACACGGGATATACTGTGTTCAATACCGGAGGAAAACAAAGTGTAGCGAGTTTTCAGGTCACACGCCTCTAACAAAGATTAGACTTCCCTCTACCCTCGTTCTGAACAGTGCTACTTATTCATTTCTCAAAGGAAAAACCTCAGCCAATTTCTAAAGACGGTTGACATCCAGTGGAAGTGATAGGAACTGCAAGAAAGTCGCTTAGAAATCTGGAATCCCAATGAAAAAAATTGAAAAGAGATTTACCTCAAAAAACAAAATTCTGAATGGTTTGTCCTCCGGGGTTCGCCTGCCAAATAAGTTATGTTATACTCACGGACATGATTCAAACAGTTTTAGAAACTTTTGAGTATTTTCTATCCAAATCTACTAATAATATGCATATCTTAGCTTCTGGGCCTGAGTAGCAGGCAGTTTACTTTGGACACGCTTTTCATCCGGACGTCAAAATACCACCCCTATCCCAAAGAAGTTGCCCCCTATCCCAAAGAATACTCGTGACGCACAGTTGAAACTGGAGATACAGTTGAAAAGTGAACACACTGACTATACAATTGGACTAATTAGAAAAATAAGAGCAGTACTTTTTTTAAACCACATTTTTCTCCCCAATTTCGTGATTCTGAACTTGTCTCGTCATTGCAACTCCCCAACAAGCTCGGGAGAGGTGAAGTTTGAGTCATGCGCTGACCAACATGACCCGCCAAGCCCTGCTTCTTAACACCCGCCCGCTTAACCCGGAAACCAGCTGTACCAATGTGTCGGAGGAAACACCTCTCAACTGACGATCAAAGTCAGCCTGCAGTAGCCTGGTCCGCCACAAGGAGTCGCTAGACCATGATGAGCCATGTAAAGCCCCGCCTGCCAAACCCTCCTCTAACCCAGACGACACAGGGCCAATTGTGCGCCGTCGTATGGGACTTCCGGTCATGGATCGAACCCCAGGCTGTAGTGCGATGCAGTGCCTTAGACTACTGCGCCACTCGGGAGCCCAAAAAGCAGTACTTTTTAATGCATGAAGTGTGGCATGTGAGGGTGAAATGAGAGTAAAATACGTGTCTCACAGCCAATGCATGAAAGCAGTGGCGACCCGTCATTCAGGGACGGTGAGGCAGAGCCCTACATGTTTTGAGCCCCACCTGTTTAGAGTAAAAAATATAAAAAATCCCATGTTTGCATGTTATTATGGCATTTATACGTGTCACATATTAGTTTGCAAACATTGTAAAAAAATGTAAAAAATTATCATTCAGTTAATAAAGCTGCATACAATCATGGTCTCTTTATGGCTTTCTTGAGTAAGGCAGCTCCAAAAAATTCATTTTTTTCAGCCTAGCTCAGTTCTTCCTGTTCAAGTGAGCACAGAAAATAGTCCAAAAATGTGTTGCATGCTGCTGCAAATATGACATAATATGCCAGGAAGATATATATACTTTAGTTAAGAAAGTAATACTAAATGTATGTTGTGAAGCAAGCCGTTAGTTGCCCATGTGCCTCACCTTAATAATTTCCCTCATAAATTAGCCTACTGTTCTGGCTTGGTGGTGCACATTTAGCCTATAGCCTGTTGTAGAGAAATGTCATCATCAAATATTGTAAGAGCTTTCATTGTGTGCTTATATGCCTTGTTTATTTATCCTATGGTTCTGACTCGGTGTAGAGGGAGAATACTGTAAGAATGGCCCATGTTCTGAATTCTGTTGCTGTACATTATACAAGTACTCAACAAATATTTATATTTACTAAGTCTGTCCTAGCTCGCTCATTAATGTCTTAATCGAAATTACGGATTGACTCTTATCAGCTCGTCCTCCCCTTATTCCATAGTTCGTACATCTCAATTGTCAGTAGAGAACACATTTGTTTTAAGCAAGTCAGCCATATCAGCTATGTTTTTTTAATGCAGTAAATGAGGCTGAATGAACTGTTTCTCTGCCAGACAAGTCTCCGCTGATAGCCGGGTGAAGCAGTGGTAAGTATTTATTCCATGGTGCAAAAAAAATAATGTTTGCTGTTGGGACAGCTTTATGTAGGCCTTAACAGTTTATGTGCACTGTTTGTCACCGTTATAGTGCAATTAATGTATTTTAACCCTGGGTTTATAAGCGCGGAAATCGACTCTGCAGCACGAGCATGCTTTTGCAGCACAGTCGATAGCGTGTCGGACCTCGGGCTCGAAGGTCGAGGGTTCGAGACCTGCTCCCTGCTGTTTCATTACATTGGTGTCGGAAGTGGGATTGGCCGTTGAGCGCGTTCCTGTAAGATGTAGAGTCGCGAGGACGCGCTCTTTGAAAGGAGGAAGTAGTGTAACGACCCTCGGTTTATAAGTGCGGAAATCGACTCTGCCGCACGAGCATGCTTTTGCGGCACAGTCGATAGCGCGCCGGAACTCGGGCTCAAAGGTCGAGGGTTCGAGACCTGCTCCCTGCTGTTTCATTACAGTATTGTTTAGTGCTGTGTAGTGGCTTTACTTGCATTCATCTAAAAACATTATTGAGTTTTCCCCACCAAGATTTACATGCTAAAATCACCACTGTGTGAGAGGTGGCAGATCTGTATTTTGGAGTTTGTTGCTACATTTAGCAAATCTTTTAGGTTCCTAGCTACCATTGCAAATGAAGTTGTTTTCTTTATGGCTAGCTAGCCTAGATACCTGTATTCCAGTTTGTCTATTTACTCAGTTAGCTCTTTGCCATGTTGTGTTATTTGTTCTAATGAATTGTTGAACCCTATGAAATGAATCTGTATGGACAACTCATGAAGCTGATGCAGTAAAAGACACTACATCAGATCCTGCTTTCCTGTCAATTAATTTCAGGCTCCAGACAATGTGGGGGCTCATCCGGGATTGCTACAATGGAGTGAGGAGACAACCAGTCTGCTACAACTTCAGCACAGCGATCAACAGCAGGACAGAACTCATCTACGTGTAGACCTACGATGTGAAGTTTCAAGTAATTGTCCACAATAATTTCTGCACATAAGACACTTGTTTGGGAAGAAATAAATAATACCACAGTTAAATGAACTGGAAGCTGTGAGCAGTGGCACCTTTAGTTGAAAGGGAGACAGCATTCCACAGACAAATGACTGTGATGAACTGTTTGAGTATATCAACATACGGTTAAGGCTTCTCTGCATTGATGGAAATCAGAGGATCAAGGCTTCTCAATACCGTTTAACTTGAAAGATAATATTGATGCAATGGTTAATGGCGGAGAGAAAACACAAAAGGAGAGACAGTCAAAGGAAATTAAGGAGGTGTCTAGGACCACAGGGTTCCAACCAATAAATTAGCATGTCTTGGGGGTATGATCTTTCATCCTCTAACTTTCTCACTCATTATTATATTTATTCGGGATTACATGTAATCATGGTAGCATCCATATTAATGTAGAAGTATTTAGAAACATATTTTATTCTTATTTACAATAAAAGTGACTGCAAAATGACACAATACATTATTTACCAAAACTTATATTGGGCACAAAATAATCTGAAACACAAGGAAAGCAAACTGCAAATGCATCCAACAGGTTTGTAGCTATTGGGTTTTGTGGGTTACTAGAGATCATACATCCAGGACTTTTCCAGAATTGCCAAAGCGTTGTATGAACTGCTCCAAAACCACCAAAAACAGGTGACCTGCCACTCCCAGCTGTCAAGAGGAAATCCAAAACGAAACAAACATTCAAACATAGGCCAACTCCCATCAACAGCACTGGTGAACTGGACAGCCGAACATCTACAAACCATAAAGCGGCCCATAGACCTACTCAGCAGCCCACCAATTACCATTTCAGAATTTGAACTTCCATTTGTCCTTCACACAGATGCGTCTGGTGAAGGTTTGGGAGCTGTGTTCTACCAAGAGCAGGAAGGGAAGTTATGAGCAATAGGCTATGGCTCAAGAACTCTCACCACAGCAGAGAAAGACTATCACTTGCATTCAAGAAAGTGAAGAGTGAAGAAAGGATTTAAAATGGGCTGCCTGCAGAAAATCTGGAGAATGTTTTAACCCTCCCCTACCCGGCCTTGTCTCAGGATGGTAAGTTGGTGGTTGAAGATATCCCTCTAGTGGTGTGGGGGCTGTGCTTTGGCAAAGTGGGTGGGGTTATATCCTGCCTGTTTGGCCCTGTCCGGGGGTATCATCGGACGGGGCCACAGTGTCTCCTGACCCCTCCTGTCTCAGCCTCCAGTATTTATGCTGCAGTTGTTTATGTGTCGGGGGCTAGGGTCAGTCTGTTATATCTGGAGTATTTCTCCTGTCTTATTCAGGGTCCTGTGTGAATTTAAGTATGCTCTCTCTAATTCTCTCTTTCTTTCTCTCTCTCGGAGGACCTGAGCCCTAGGACCATGCCTCAGGAGCATGATGACTCCTTGCTGTCCCCAGTCCACCTGGCCGTGCTGCTGCTCCAGTTTCAACTGTTCTGTCTGCGGCTATGGAAACCTGACCCGTCCCAGACCTGCTGTTTTCAACTCTCTAGAGACAGCAGGAGCAGTAGAGATACTCTCAATGATTGGCTATGAAAAGCCAACTGACATTTACTCCTGAGGTGCTGACTTGTTGCACCCTCGACAACTACTCTGATTATTATTATTTGACCATGCTGGTCATTTATGAACATTTGAACATCTTGGCCATGTTCTGTTATAATCTCCACCCGGCACAGCCAGAAGAGGACTGGCCACCCCTCATAGCCTGGTTCCTCTCTAGGTTTCTTCCTAGGTTTTGGCCTTTCTAGGGAGTTTTTCCTAGCCACCGTGCTTCTACACCTGCATTGCTTGATGTTTGGTGTTTTAGGCTGGGTTTCTGTACAGCACTTTGATATATCAGTTGATGTAAGAAGGGCTATATAAATACATTTGATTTGAATAACCCCTTGATTTATGTTATGAGCACTGCTAAACTGAATGCCAATGGGCACAGATGGGTGGGAGAGCTAGCAGAATTTTTATTTAACAAAGTATAGGCCATGACAAACTAATGCTGATGCAGACACTGTCACAACTGCCTGTGACTCTGGAGGGGCATTTGTAGGTGGTTGACAAGGAATTGTCACAGGAGACAATCTCAGCCATTTGGCAGGGGAGTAGGATGGCAGAAAATGAGTCCTCTTAGCTGGCTTCCTTGAATATCCAGTACTGTCCCGTTGGAGAAAAGACTGAAATGCTGCTGCAGGCTGTGACCAACAACGAGATCCGGAAAGCTCAAGAGGAAGATGGTGGGGTCTAAAACCCGACTGATGCAGCAAATCCAAGATGTCAGCATGTTAAGTCGTTTGTCTGTGACTAGTACATTTTAACCTACTAATAACCTATTCATTTACGGTTGAGTAACTTCCTTGTTGTGTAGTGCAAACTGTTGTTTTTGCTGGTGTAAAGATCACGGGTCTCTCTCAACTCGGCACTTCATTACTTGAAGTTTACCAAAGTAAATCTATCTCTTGCTGGCCTGAGTTCCTTCTTCATCCGCGGAGTGTCTCGTCCAAGAGGCTCCTTTTTGCTCTTTGCCTGGCTGTCAGTGGCAGCTCAACAATTCCCAACCCGTTCTTTCAATCGACCTCAACACCCAATCTACTCACACTCGCAAATACTCACATTCAGACTCATACATACACGCTGTCCCTCTCTCCCCTTACCTTCGTTGGCCTCTATTTTTACATTTGTCAGAGAAAATTACAATTTTCGTGATATTGCTTTGTGCACTGACTTTACTGAACTCTGGAGAAAACAAACATTGTCGCTGGGTGAAAACATCTGACAATGTGCTCTCCCGTCCATTAGACATTTTGTCTGCAGGAACTCGCTCTTTTTCACTCGGTCCACTCGTCCAAGTGCCGATGTATTTGTGGCATGATGTGAACAGTACAAAATTGTGTCACTACCTAAGTCTAATGGTTTTAAATGACTGTTTTGTATTGTCTGGAAACTCACTTGTAGAATTCGCTTGCAGTAGGTCTCTTAAAAAAGAGAAGCCGTGCAAAGTTATTAAAACCGAGGTTCCTAGTTATTCTTCTTTTGTTGATATCAGGTAACGTGCAACCTAACCCTGGCCCTGATGTGCAATGTCTCCAAACCCCCTCTGATTTTAAATCAAGATCTGGTTTTGGTATTTTTCATTTAAATGTATGCTGCCTGTTGTCAAAAATGGATGGGGTTAGGATTTGGGCTAAATCAACTGATGCTGATGTAATTGTGTTTTCTGAAACCTGGCTCAGCAAGTCTGTTTTTGATAAGGATATTTGTATAAGTGGTTACAATGTTTATCGCACTGATCGAATTAAGAAAGGTGGGGGTGTGGCTATATATGTAAAAACTAAATTCCCTGTAAGTGCGGCAAAGTCTGAAACTATTTGTAAACAGTTGGAATTTCTTGCATTGAATATTGAGGTTTCAAATGGTTTCTCTATAACTGTGATTGGCTGTTATAGACCCCCCTCTGCTCTCTATAACTGTGATTGGCTGTTATAGAACCCCCCCCCCCCTATGCTCTCTGTGATGCATTTTCTTCTTTGACACACCTTATGTCTAAACTTGAAATGATCTTGATTGGTGATCTCAACTGGTATTGGTTAAAGCTGGTGTCTGATGATTTAAAAATGTTTTGTAATTCTATGAATCTTACCCAGTTGATTAACTCACCCACTCGCCCAAATCTTAAATGCCCAGATAAATCTACCCTGATTGATTTGATATTGACAAATGTTCCACATAAATATTCTGCGGTTGGTGTTTTCTGTAATGATTTAAGTGACCATTGTGCTGTTGTTGCTGTTAGAAATAGTAGGGTTCCTAAGACAAAACCACATTTTATTCGTAAGAGAAATTTGAAGTGTTTTAATGAGCAGGCTTTCTTTCCTGATTGTTTTATTTTGACTGGAGCAAGATTGAGTTTATCCCTGATGTGGAAACTGCCTGGAAATTCTTTCATTATGTTTTTTTCCAAATAGTAAACAAACATGCCCCATTCTGCAGGTTCAGGGTTAAAGGGCGGGATAATCCATGGTTTTCTTCTGAGCTGTCTTGTATTATTCACGACTGTAATCTAGCCTGGGCTAAGGCAAGGAAATCATGTTCTGATGCTGATTGGCTTATTTTTAGGCAGTTAAGAAACAAGTGTTCTTTTCTTCTCAGGAAGGCAGAGTCTGAATATTTTATGTCTGTTACCACTGATAACCTGAATGACCCTAGAAAGTTTTGGAAGGCTATTAAGTCTATGTCTGGTAACAGTAATGTTAATTAATTAATGTCAGGTGTTTTGACGGACTCTGTTGCTGTATATGACAAAACAGAAATGCTGAATTGTTTCAATGAGCACTTTGTATCATCTGGTAGGCTGTTTGATTCAGTGTCCCCTGTCTCTGTACAACCCTGTGTGGATGAGCCAGTGAGAGCTGGTCAAACTTTTAGCTTTTTGCCATTCTCAGTGCAGGTGGTACATAAAGCCCTGGAATCCTTAGATCAGAGAAAGCCTGCAGGTCCTGATCTTTTGGATCCCTGCTTTTTAAATCTGGCAACTGATTTCATAGCTGAACCACTTACATATCTGTTCAATCTAACCCTGGAATGTAATGAAATTCTGGAAATCAGCATTTGTCCTACCACTTTTAAAAGGGGGAGATGCAACTCTTTTAAATAATGATAGGCCAATCTCAAAGCTGTTACCCCTGGTGAAAATACTTGAAACCCTTGTGAGTGAACAGCTAAAATTGTTTTTATTTACTAACTTTATTTTATCAATGTACCAATCGGGGTTCAGGAAGAAGCATAGCACAATTACAGCAGCCATGAAGGTTTTAAATGATAGCACTGAAGCCCTTGACAAAAAAACAGCACTGTGTCTCACTTTTTATTGATCTCTCTAAGGCTTTTGATACAGTTGATTATGCTATACTAAGGTAGAGATTATCAAGTGTAGGTCTTTCAGAGCATGCAGTTGCATGGTTTGCTAACTATCTATCTGATAGAACTCAGTGCACTCAATTTGATGGGTTTATGTCTGTTAAATTGTCTGTCTTTAATGGTGTGCCCCAAGACTCTGTACTTGGTCCTCTCTTATTCACTATTTATATAAATGATTTAGACAAAAATATCCTAAATGCGCAACATCATTTTTATACTGATGAGACTTTTTACTATTGTGCCTCGTCTCTTACAAAAGCTTTCCAGAACTTGCAAACTGCTTTTTATACTGTTCAACATACCTTGTGTCAATGGTCTAAACTACAGAAAAGGTCTTTTCTGCATCTAATGATAACACATATGGGGTATCCAGGTTGGAAGCCTCAGCAATCACATGAAACAGGCAGTGCATGTTATCGGCTGCCGGAAGAACCTCTAAGATGTAAAGTCCCCTGTTTAGGGGATCTGCGTGGTTCTAGTACCGGTATATTTTCTGAGCCTGTATGACGTAGGATGTGAAATCTAGAGCTCTGTGAGACGTTCACAGTGATGGGGGTAGACGTTTTGATCAAGAGAGACTTCTAGAAAATAAACATACAAATATTTGCATTTTACAGTTATAAGGAAGGTGAAATCTTATAGTTATCCGTTACTACATTTAGAAAGCATATACTGTAAGTAATTTCAAGCCTTATTCTTAATACATAATAAATATTTCATATTTTCTTCATATAATTTTCTTCATATCATACTATTTTTACAAGAAAGGTAATATTTTAACCTTTGAGTATGCAGCATTACTAGTTATTGTTAATGGCCCTCATGACAAATAACTACTTTTGGGGGATTACGTAGATTACATTTTCGATTATATTTAACTTTTAATAAACCCTGTTAGGTCAGGATGCATGAGCTTGTTCATAACTTTCTCTAGGCGCATGGTTAGAACTTTGGCATACATCTTCATGTTCTGTTACGATTAAACTGATTGGCCGATAATTACCACAATCTGTGAGGTCCTTTCCTTTCTTAGGGATTAGGGATATAATAGCTGCACTCATCCCAAAAATTGAGAATGAGTTAAGGAGGTATTCCATCAAAACCAGGCGCTTTCGCTTTCTTCATATTTAAAAGAACAGCTTTCAGCTCACATAAAGTGACAGGTTCCTTCCTGAGAAAGTTTGGTCAACATAAGGTTCTCCAAGAACTGCCGACAAGCAGAAGTATCAAAGCTATGTGAGGAACTGTATAAATCAAAATAATATGCTCTAAAAGTTGCATTTATTTCTGTGGATCAGATATTTATTTCTGATGATCTTGTTCCAGCATGTTTAAGCTACAGTGCCAATAGCTGGCTAGACCTACTCCCTTGAAAATGTTATATTTGTCGCACCCTCTGCAGAAATGAATTCTGTTCTACATTGCAACAGGTCATTAAGTTCCAGTCTACTTGCTTTTAGCTCAATTTCTCTCTGTTGAATAGTTGTCTTTAAGCAAGTATTCCAGCGTTTTACAATTATTTTCAAATTCACAGATCTTCTGAAGTCTTCATTTCTGTAAATTAGAGGAAAAAGGTCTAGTGTTACCTTTTATGAAACCTTTTGCAGTTAACCATACCATCATTTTATTTATTTAACTAGGCAAGTAAGTTGAGAACAAATTCTTATTTATAATGATGGCCTACCCCGGCCAAATGCTAACCCGGGCGACGCTGGGCCAATTGTGCGGCGCCCTATGGGACTCCCAATCACGTCCGGTTGTGATACAGCCTGGAATCAAACCAGGGTCTGTAGTGACGCCTCTAGCACAGATGCTGTAGTTTAGACCACTGAGCCACTCTGGAGTAATTGAGTCCTCCACTGAGAGATAATTTATTTCAAAAAAGTATTTTAAATTTAAACAGTTATGTATGTAAAGTATTATTAAATCTCCATCTCAGTCCACGCTTTTCATTGGGAAGATTTGAAAATTGACAAAGAATGGGATTATGATCAGATAGAATGACCGGTAATGTTTTAATATATTCCATGTAACATGAAATATCAGTAAATGTTAAAGCATAGTCAATTCTCGAGAAAGTCTTAAATCTAGCAGAAAAGCATGTATAGTCCTTAGTTGTGGGATTATGAAATCGCCAACAGTTATTAAGATTAAGATCTTTAAGAAATTGTTTGGAAGCATTCACTCGTGATGAGCTATGAGAAGGTCCAGATCTATCTAGCTCAGAATCAGGGAAAGGGAAAGGCGGATACCTACAGTAGTCAGTTGACAAACTGAATATATTCAACTGAAATGTGTTGTCCAGCATTTAACGCAACCCCTCTGAATCAGAGAGGTGCAGGGGGCTGACCAAAAGGTTGCTGGATTAACAAGGGAAAAATCTGTCATTCTGCCACTGAGCAAGGCAGTTAACCCACTGTTCCCCAAATCAATAATGGCATCCATGTCAGTTCTAATAATAAGCTTAGAATCAGATAAATTGAGCAAGCTTCTGGTTCCAGAAGGGAGAACATTTTTGTCATATGAGTTAGGAGCATAAATAGATACAAATGCTTTTTTTCCTTCCATAACAGAGTGGAACATTCTGTATGAAACTATAAAAATCTGTCCTGTTTATAATTTCCACTTTTTTCAATTTTAAGGGGTAAATTGTGTTTATGTAGAATAAGCACCTCTTTAGATTTCGATGTGAAAAATGAAGCAGCTGCCAGTTTGTAGTATTTGTTTTGAAGTCTACAGACATCACCCTTTAAAAGATGTGTCTCTTGCAATAGAGCAACGTCAACTTTATCCCTATGTAATACGTCAAGACATTTCATTTGCTTATTTGGCTCATTAGGACCCTCAGATTACAGGAAATGATCACTAAATTGATCTGAATTCCAGTTTGATTGATAAAGGGGGGGGGGGGGGGTGTAATTTATGATAGCTATAGAATCACTATTCAGTGGCCAACTAAATAACTGTAAACCAGATATTCCAGGAAAAACTGTAAACATATCCATTGTTGGATAAAATTACATATCAAATTACAAAACCCTTCAGATTGCCATCCCACCCTAATAACCCTACAAAATGTATCAAAGCAATTAAAACAAATAATCCCTCCACTCCCTGACAGGTTAGGACACAACAGTTCTCCCTCTCCCCTCAATGTTAGACCCATGACTGAACGCAGTGGTTTCAACTGCAGTGTCTAAAACCCTCCCCATATCCCTCCATTTCCTAAATATTTTTGCATTAACTGACGCAAAGGAGATATGAGAAAGGCAAGAAATGCTCAAATGACTGAACAAGTAAGCCTAAATGTAGTACAAATGGTACATGGAGATCTAAATAATTCAGTGGTGATGTTGATAGCTGACTTAGCTGACTCTAGCTATGCAGTTGTCATCGCAACGTGAAACAAGCTAGCTAGCTGCTGGCTAGGTTAGCTAGATAACTCTGTCTAGTAGTAGCTTGCTAGCACAGAAAGTTTTGAACGTAACTTAGTTGTAAAATAAAACTTTTTGTTTGTCGAATCTAGGTTAACTTGCAACAACATGTAAGTTATACTGGACACTACTGAAGAGAATTAGTTAGCTAGCTAACAGTTGTGATGACTTAGCTGCTAAGATTAGCTGTAACATCACTGTCCCAATCACCCAGCTACCTGGATAGCTAGTACGCTAGCTTGCTGGTGCTATGTTGCTGAAGTTCTTCCTCCTCACAACAGGACCAGCGGTGCTCACTGCGGTGCTCGTGCTCGTGGTTGTCCTCTCCCAGTGATGCCACAAACACCTCTGCGTCTTGTGCTGTGGTGATTGACAGGTGCTTTCCCCTGTGTGTGGTCCGGTGCGTAGCTGGATAAGAGAGGAATGGCTGGATGCCCCTCAGTCGGAGTTTGCTCTGGACATCGTTGAAGGATTTGGGGCGTTGGGAGGTGTAGGTGCTGTAGTCAGGGAAAAACCACCTTGCCGGCATGGTGAATGAGCTCTGTTGCCCTGGCTCCTTGTAGAACGGCTTGGTGGTCATTGTACCAGAGGACCTTGAAGATCAGCGTCCTTGGTCTGTTGGTCGCATTACCAGTCCCAGGTCAGTGGGCTCTTTCTATCGCAACCTTGTGAGATATGGATGGGATCCATTTAGAGATCATTCCCTGTAGAAATTCAATGCGGTCGTCAGTCTCTTCTCCATATTTTAAATAAATTAATCTTAAATTTGAGCAACCTGAACGGTCCTCCATTTCAGCCATCTTGAGCTGCATCATCTTCAGTTGTGAAGAACAGTTGTTGATTTTCTGTTTGCTTTCCCTAATTCCACCTGGCTGATTGTCCACTTTAGTAGGCAGGTTGTCAACCACTCTCAATGTCAATTGTAAGTGCTTCAACAGCCACTCAAGTCGCTTGATGTTTTTTTTGTTGAGTGGTTCCACCACCTCAGCTAACACCCATTGTAACATAGCTTCAAAAGAGTTCTGTTGCTTGGCTAACGCCTCAGAAATGTAGCCAGCTATGAAGGCCTCAGTTTCAGTGCTGAGGGCTTTCTTTTGACACTTAACTATGGCATAGAACTCAGAGAAGTGCCATGTTTCTTTCCTCCTTGGGTAATTGGCATTGTTAGTCAGTCTTTGGTTCATTTTTTAAGAGTTAATTATATAAATAATGTGTTTAAAATATGGGGGGAAAAAGAGAAATTGGGTTTGCGGAGCTCTGGTGATTAGAGCGACCATAATGCCTGTTGGTCATGTGACCCCTCTTAAAAGATCTTTAATGACTATATTCCATGCTTTGGATATCCAGCCAAACTTCACCACAACCTGATCCGTAAGTTTAAAATGACCTGTTCAGATGCCTTGCTATCAGATTACCTCAAAGAACAGACAACAATCATTTGCACAGGAAAAGTCGAAAAAAATAAGCATCACTCTTCAACCTGGGGACCCGTGTGCTTTTCAGAAATCTACGGGAAAGAGGAAGGCCAGGTAAACGGAGAGCCTACTGGGAGAAGGATACCATGGTTGTGGAACAGGTGGGTGAAAACCCTGTCTACAAAGTTCGACCTGATAATCCCACTGGGATGCAGAGAATCCTACACCGCAATTTGTTACTACTTATCGATGACTTGCCTCGAGACAGAGGGAAAGACACTAGGCCATGATCCAAATAAACGACAGACAAGGAAGACTCAATAGGAATAAGCACAAGTCAGAACTGAGAACAATCTGAGTGACACTGACCTCTCTGATGACAAGGACAATGAGATGGTTTTGTCTTTGTGTCCAGAATTGCTAAATGACAGACAGCTGTGTCAATGGGTGGGTTTCCCTATGGGTCCGCTAGCTATACGTTAGGCCTAAACTCACCTATTAAACCTTCCAGCTGTCTTGAAATCCTAGCAAGAAACCATATTGATGGAGCAAGAATATTCCAAGAAACACACATGCTGCAAAAGACCAAAAAAGCCGAATCACTTTCCTTAAATGTATCCATAATGGAAAGAAAATGTCCTTTAATAATGTGCATGTTCCAAATTCATATGATCCTAAGTTTTTTTTTTTTTCTCTGAACAGCATATTGTTAGAATTAAATTAATTACAACTGTTTTTTTAACATGTTTTAAGCACTCCTATATAAATGGTAGATTTTCAGAAACACAACAAGAAGGTCTGATTTCATTATTACTGAAACAGGATCCAAGTGGTATATATAAAGATCCAGTCCATTTAAAAATAATTTAGGTCTTTTACACTTCAGTGTTGTGATGCAAAAATTGTAGCTAAAAGCTTGGCACATAGAATTAAATAGGTTTTGTCAGATATTACTCATCCTTATCAGACAGGTTTTTTTACATGGACGATACATTGGAGATAATATTAGACAAGTACTGGAAACAATATAACACTATGAAATATCGGGGAAACCAGTTCTGGTTTTCATAGCCGACTTTGAAAAGGCTTATGATAAAGTACGACTGGAGTTTATATACAGTGGGGCTGTATTAATGGTACCTGTATTAATGGCACCTGTTTGAACTTGTTATCAGTATAAAAGACACCTGTCCACAACCTCAAACAGTCACACCCCAAACTCCACTATGGCCAAGACCAAAGAGCTGTCAAAGGACACCAGAAACAAAATTGTAGACCTGCACCAGGCTGGGAAGACTGAATCTGCAATAGGTAAGCAGCTTGGTTTGAAGAAATCAACTGTGGGAGCAATTATTAGGAAATTGAAGACATACAAGACCACTGATAATCTCCCTCGATCTGGGTCTCCACGCAAGATCTCACCCCGTAGGGTCAAAATGATCACAAGAAAGGTGAGCAAAAATCCCAGAACCACACGAGGGGACCTAGTGAATGACCTGCAGAGAGGTGGGACCAAAGTAACAAAGCCTACCATCAGTAACACACTACGCCGCCAGGGACTCAAATCCTGCAGTGCCAGATGTGTCCCCCTGCTTAAGCCAGTACATGTCCAGGACCATCTGAAGTTTGCTAGAGAGCATTTGGATGATCCAGACGAAGATTGGGAGAGTGTTATATGGTCATATGAAACCAAAATATAACTTTTTGGTAAAAACTCAACTCGTCGTGTTTGGAGGACAAAGAATGCTGAGTTGCATCCAAAGAACACCATACCTACTGTGAAGCATTGCGGTGGAAACATCATGCTTTTGGGCTGTTTTTCTGCAAAGGAACCAGGACGACTGATCCGTGTAAAGGAAAGAATGAATGGGGCCATGTATCATGAGATTTTGAGTGAAAACCTCCTTCCATCAGCAAGGGCATTGAAGATGAAACGTGGCTGGGTCTTTCAGCATGACAATGATCCCAAGCACACCGCCCGGGCAACGAAGGAGTGGCTTCGTAAGAAGCATTTCAAGGTCCTGGAGTGGCCTAGCCAGTCTCCAGATCTCAACCCCATAGAAAATCTTTGGAAGGAGTTGAAAGTCCGTGTTGCCCAGCAACAGCCCCAAAGTATCACTGCTCTAGAGGAGATCTGCATCGAGGAATGGGCCAAAATACCAGCAACAGTGTGTGAAAACCTTGTGAAGACTTACACAAAACGTTTGACCTCTGTCATTGCCAACAAAGGGTATATAACAAAGTATTGAGATAAACTTTTGTTATTGACCAAATACTTATTTTCCACCATAATTTGCAAATAAATTCATTAAAAATCCTACAATGTGATTTTCTGGAATTTCTTTCTCATTTTGTCTGTCATATTTGAAGTGTACCTATGATGAAAATTACAGGCCTCTCTCATATTTTTAAGTGGGAGAACTTGCACAATTGGTGGCTGACTAAATACTTTTTTGCCCCACTGTATATATGTGTATATGTATGAATGTTAATGTATGCATATGGATATATATATTTACCAAAATAAATCTATGGGGGATTGGAAATGATACAGACAATTACATTGACGGACGCAACAATATATCTGCAATAATAAAGTTGATCCACCGCCTAAAAAAAAAAATTACAACTGGTTACTGGACAAATTTGAATGCCATTCTGGACATGCGGGACAAAAATCTGTCTAACAAGCTTCTCAGTAATGATCAATTAGCAGATATTGCAGCTATTGAATCTGAATCAGGTGAATTACTATCATAACCAACATTACTAACCAAAGATTCTCCCATTTCTATAATGAACTGTACACCTCTTTTATTGTATATCCACACCAAGCCAGATAGAGTATTTTTTTTTAAAGATATAAAAACTCCTCTTCTCTCAACTGAGGAAGCCAGCTTACTGGGAGCCTACATCAACTTGCTGGGAGCCCACATTGGACAACTTGAATAAAAGGAAAATCACCAGTATTTCTTCTGGGGTCTATTTAAAAATATGGAACCAATTAAGTCCACTGTTACTTGAAATGATTAGCAGAGCCGTTCACAAAAGGGTTCATTTGGAAGGGATGTAAATACAGCAGTAATTTACCTTTGTTAAAAAAAAAATTAAGGACGCCATCCAGTGCTCTCACTATTGCCCTCTACCTTTGATAAATACAGATATTAAACAATTTTCAAAAATTATTTTGTCCCGTCTCGAAAAGTACTACCCAAATTTGTACATCTGGACCAAAGCGTGTCTGTTAAAAAAATTATTACAGATCTAACATGCTTCATCAGAAACTAAAGCTCATTGGGCAATGATATATCTTGACGCAGAAAAAGCTTTTGATAGACTAAAATGGTCATATCTTTGGTCAGTTTTTAAACATATGGGACTTGGCTTCAATTTTTTAAATATTATTAAAATACTATATGCTAATCCCTCAGCCATAGTAATAACATGCATTACCTGCTCTGTTCCATTTAGACTAGAAGTAGCAGGCAAGGTGATCCCATCTCAACTCTGCAATTTGTATTGTCTATGGAGCCCCTGGCCACGGTAATTCGACAACGTAAAGAAATTACACCAATAGCTCTCAGTTCTACGGATGACATTATCTAATTACACGCCGACGATATCTAACTTTCTCTAGATGATGTAGCTCAATCCCTCCCAAAGGCTCTGAAGATCATAGACAAATTCAGCTCCATCTCAAATTACAAAATTGCCAGAAACATTCATTTAATTTTATGGCTGCACATTCACAGTTTGACGCGACACAACCATTAGACCGGATGACACGTTTCTGCGCATAAGCTATGCTAACTAACGTCATGACATCGCCTACAAGTGTGACCAGGGATTTTATTGGAGAATCAATTTTTACATACAGTGCCTTATGAAAGTATTCAGACCCCTAGACTTAAGATATTTTGTTATGTTACAGCCTTATTCTAAAATTGATAAATGTTTTTTCCCCCTAATCAATCTATAAACAATACCACATCATTTATCATAAAAAGTTGAAATATCACATTTACATAAGTATTCAGACCCTTTACTCAGTACTTTTCTGAAGCACCTTTGGCAGCGACTACAGTCTTCTTAGGTGTGACGCTTGAAACCAAGATTGAACTCTTTGGCCTGAATGCCAAGCGACAATTCTGGAGGAAACCTAGCACCAACAAACCCTCTGGGTTTCCGCTAGGATGGAACAGACAATATGGCGCTGGACAACGTGACGCTCATAAATTCAGACCATTGTCAGATTGTACATTCAGACCGTTTCACTCTCGGAGGGCACACTGGACGTTCGGGCCGAGGAGTAGGGTTGATTTGAGCGGTCTGGCCTTATAACGACAGTCAAGCATCCAAGCTAATGTTGGCTAGCTTGCTAGCTACTTCCAGACACAAATGAGACCACTCTGACCATACTCGCCCTAGCTGAGCTGGTAAGGCAGTTTTCGTGTTAACCAGAGCGTTGGTGACTGTAAATGTGGTACTGGAAACAATTTAATTGCGCTTTTTTCCCGACGTTTACTGACACCGGCCATATTCAACGGGTGTTGAGCGGTCGTAAATGGATTATTCTGCTCTCTCGAACACTCAGACGAGAGTGCTCTGAAATCCGTGTTGATAGTAGGCTGGATACATGAAATTCTAAACAACGTTCTTTTTTGATAAAAACTAGTTCATTGCATTCAACTAGTTCATTGCATTTTTCACCCTGCCAGCTCCTATTGAGCACTGTGGCACCAAATCACCTTCCAAACGTTCTATTCCCAAATAATTGTTCAACGTCACAATGCCTGCTTCGCTATTGTTGGCAATGAGACCTGCTTACGTTGTTTTATAGTTAAAATGTAAACAACAACAACAAAAAATATTGGAACTCTGCGGTCTTCCCATTGTTTCCTGTGGGGGAAACATAGGCATATCTGTCTATTTTGCCAAATATCTCGCAATGTGTATATTTAGATTTTTTTCAAGTCAGGCGCCATTTTAATCATGAGAATCTCCTCTTTCTAATTATGTGAGCCTGGGAAGCTAGCTCGGTTGTCATCAAATGCTAACCCCAAAATATTTTTTGTCCCTGGAACGCTGAGCTCCCCCCATTGTTTTCCTACGGAGAGGCATGCTGGTCTATTTCGCCAAATATCTCACTGTGAATATTTTGGGTTTTTTTCAAGTCGGGCACCATTATAAATCAGGAGAATCTCCTCTTTGTAATTATGTAAGTCTGGGCAACGAGCTTCTTTGTCATCGATCGCTAGACCAGAAAAAGTCAGATTTTTTTTTTTTTTTTCTCATTACACAGACATAAGCACAGTTGACACCATCGAGGTGCAGATGTTTACTTTCTACACAATATGTTTTTTTTCCAGTTTCATCCAACGAACAGATTGTAGTGTTAAAATAAAAAGGGATACATTTTTTTGTGCCATTTAGGCTAAATGGAATTCTAATTCTCCAGTCAAAACAGGCTCTGCGAACGTTCGATTCCATTAATTTGCTTTGGGCGCTCGCTAGTGTTCCAGTTTAACCAACGTTCTTCAGCCATTTTTCAGCCTTGGGTGAATTTTGACTCATTCTATTGTCCAGCCTATGGATAGCCAGGGTGAATTTTGACTCGTTCTATTGTCCAGCCTATGGATAGCCAAAGCGAATTTACGAAAGCACCCGAATGATCCATTGAGAAAGCACAACAACTATCCCATTTTGCTCAGCTAAGAATGACTGGAATAATCAAGTCAATAAACGGTACATACTGCTGTAATGATATGCTATGTGGCTCGTAAGGGCAGCGTAGCTAACAAATTGTCAGCCAACATAAGGTGTAAGGGAACTTATTTGAAAAGTCATTACTTTATTACATTGAGTAGCAAGCTACCCTTTGGTCATTAGGGCAAATCTGGTCTGTGATAGTATTTTTTTCACACCTAGCTCGGCTATTAGACTATTCTTTGGTAGGTTGAATAGTCTATTGTTCAGCAATTAGCCCCCCTCCCCAACTTGCAACAAATTGTTGTTGTTCCCATCTTGTTCCTTTCCCTTTTCCATGCTCTCTCTCTATCCATCGGTCTCTCGTCTGCAGGTATGTTTTGATGTGAGAGAGGAAGCCAGTCCCGTCATCGCCACCTCACCCACTCTTAAGGTAACCTTCAGGCCAACTGGGGGCCCAATGCTGGTTAGGAGACACCGCAATTGTGATGAACTGAGAGAATATTAGGGTAGCAGTGTAATTCATTATGCTGTTCTTGTCTTTTTTTCCTTTCTGTCTTCTACACCTATCTCCCCACCTCATCTTTCTTCCTCGTTTTATAATGCACACACCAGATTGAACTTGTATTATATAATATTACAATTATCATAATTATAATGCATTATAATTACACCTGGATAATGAACTTCTTTCAATAATGCGTTTCACATTCTCCACTGGTTGAAATTAAGTATCTCATTGAAATACTATCCTGTGTCCTCAGATTAATGCAGAAGGAAGTTAGATATGCATCATTTATTTAATGCATATATGAATTACAAATCAACCATGTTTCTAGTCTACTGCATAGTTACAATGTGTAATCATTGATGTCCCAGGAGCAGGAGTGGTAAACACTGTTGAAATTATTAATTGTAATACATACATGCAGACAGCATCATTCAAATAATGGAGTTTGATATGACTGAAAAGAATGTATCAGAGATTCATACCAGAACTGCACCTTTATTTACCGAGGAAGAGTACATGATCAGTGAATTAATGTATATTCAATGTACAGTGTACAATGTGGGAATCTCATGCGTGGTAATAACTACAGTACATGTACAGTTGAAGTGGGAAGTTTACATACACCTTAGCAAAAAACATTTCAACTCGGTTTTTCACAATTCCTGACATTTAATCGTAGCAAAAATTCCCTGTTTTAGGTCAGATAGGATCACCATTTATATTAAGAATGTGAAATGTCAGAATAATAGTAGAGTGAAGATTTATTTCAGCTTTTATTTCTTTCATCACACTCCCAGTGGGTCAGAAGTTTACATACACTCAATTAGTATTTGGTAGCATTGCCTTTAAATTGTTTAACTTGTGTCAAACGTTTCGGGTAGCCTTCCACAAACTTCCCACAATAAGTTGGGTGAATTTTGGCCCATTCCTCCTGACAGAGCTGGTGTAACTGAGTCATGTTTGTAGGCCTCCTTGCTCGCACATGGTTTTTCAGTTCTGCCCACAAATGTTCTATAGGATTGAGGTCAGGGCTTTCTGGACACTCTAATACCTTGACTTTGTTGTCCTTAAGCCATTTTTCCACAACTTTGGAAGTATGCTTGGGGTCATTGTCCATTTGGAAGACCCATTTTCGACCAATGTCTTTAGATGTTGCTTCAATATATCCACATAATTTTCCAACCTCATGATGCCATCTATTTTGGGAAGTGCACCAGTCCCTCCTGCAGCAAAGCACTCCCACAACATGATGCTGCCACCTCTGTGCTTCACGGTTGGGATGATGTCCTTCGGCTTGCAAGCCTCCCCCTTTTCCCTCCAAACATAACAATGGTCATTATGGCCAAACAGTTCTATTTCTCCAAAAACGACGATCTTTGTCCCCATGTGCAGTTGCAAACCGTAGTCTGGCTTATTTATGGTGGTTTTGGAGCAGTGGCTTCTTCCTTGCAGAGAGGCCTTTCAGGTTATATCCATATAGGACTTGTTTTGCTGTGGATATAGATACTTTTGTACCGGTTTCCTCCAGCATCTTCACAAGGCCCTTTGCTGTTGTTCTGGGATTGATTTGCACTTTTCGCACCGAAGTACATTCATCTCTAGGAGACCGAACGTGTCCCCTTCCTGTGCGGTATGACAGCTGTGGTGTTTATACATGCATACTATTGTTTGTACAGATGAACATGGTACCTTCAGGGCTTTGGAAATTGCTCCCAAGGATGAACCCCTTGTGGAGGTCTACAAAAAAAGGTCTTGGATGATTTCTTTAGATTTTTCCCATGATGGCAAGCAAAGAGGCACTGAGTTTGAAGGTAGGCCTTGAAATACATCCACAGGTACACCTCCAATTGACTCAAATGATGTCAATTAGCTTATCAGAAGCTTCTAAGCCATAACATTTTCTGGAATTTTCCATGTTGTTTAAAGGCACAGTCAACTTAGTCAACTTGTAAACTTCTGACCCACTGGATTTGTGATACAGTGAATTATAAGTGAAATCATTTGTCTGTAAATGGAAAAGAAATTGAAAAAATGGCTTGTGTCATGCACAAAGTAGATGTCCTAACCGATTTGCTAAAACTATAGTTTGTTAACAAGACATTTGTGGAGTGGTTGAAAAATGAGTTTTAATGACTCCAATCTAAGTGTATGTAAACTGAGGTTCATAGATTAATATTTATACCAGTTCAGAACCTAACGTTTTAGGGTCCATACACAGATCGGCTACATACTGTAGCTAGACACACATCCATAGGCATACAGTTATTTTTATCCTCCACTACACAATAAGCAAGTAAATAGTCGTTTGTAGAAAGAGAGTCGGACCGAAATGCAGCGTAGTGGTTACTCATGATTTTAATGAAAAAAGTGACGATACATGAAATAACTTATGAATACAAAAACAACAAACGGAACGTGAAACCTAATACAGCCTATCTGGTGAACACTACACAAAGACAGGAACAATCACCCACGAAATACAAAGTGAAACTCAGGCTACCTAAATACGGTTCCCAATCAGAGGCAACGAGAATCACCTGACTCCAGATTGAGAACCGCCTCAGGCAGCCAAGCCTAGACACACCCCTAAACATAGCAATCCCAAATCCTATAAAACCCCAATACGAAACTAAACACATAAACCCATGTCACACCCTGGCCTGACCAAAATATATAACGAAAACACAAAACACTATGACCAAGGCGTGACAGAACCCCCCCCCCCCCCCAAGGTGCGGACTCCCGGACGCACCTCAAAACCATAGGGAGGGTCCGGGTGGGCGTCTGTCCTTGGTGGCGGCTCCGGCTCGGGACATGGACCTCACTTCATTAATGTCCTAGTTCCTCCCCTTCGCGTCCTGGGATAATCCACCCTCGCCGCCGACCATGGCCTAATAGTCCTCACCCAGAACCCCACAGAACTGAGGAACAGCTCGTGAATGAGGGGCATCTCGGGACTGAGGGACAGCTCGGGACTGAGGGGCAGCTCGGGACTGAGGGGCAGCTCGGGACTGAGGGGCAGCTCGGGACTGAGGGGCAACTCGGGATTGAGGGGCAGCCCGGAACTGAGGGGCAGCCCGGAACTAAGGGGCATCCCGGAACAGAGGGGAAGCCCAGTACTGAGAGGAAGCCCAGTACTGAGAGGAAGCCCAGTACTGAGCTGAAGCTCAGGTAGGTAGTAGGCTCCGGTAGATCCTGGCTGGCTGGCGGATCTGGAAGATTCAGGTTGACTAGCAGATCTGGAAGATTCTGGTTGACTAGCAGATCTGGAAGATTCTGGTTGACTAGCAGATCTGGAAGATTCTGGTTGACAGGCTGATCTGGAAGAATCTGGTTGACTGGCAGATCTAGAAGATCATGGCTGACTGGTGGATCTAGCTGCTCTATGCAGACTGACAGCTCTGACTGCTCCATGCAGGCTGACAGCTCCTTGCAGACTGGCAGCTCTGGCTGCTTCATGCAGACTGACAGCTCTGACTGCTCCGTGCAGGCTGACAGCACCCTGCAGACTGGCAGCTCCTTGCAGACTGACAGCTCTGACTGCTCCATGCAGGCTGACAGCTCCTTGCAGATTGGCAGCTCCTTGCAGACTGGCAGCTCCTTGCAGACTGGCAGCTCCTTGCAGACTGACAGCTCCCTGCAGACTGGCAGCTCCTTGCAGACTGACAGCTCTGACTGCTCCATGCAGGCTGACAGCTCCTTGCAGACTGGCAGCTCCTTGCAGACTGGCAGCTCTGGCTGCTTCATGCAGACTGACAGCTCTGACTGCTCCATGCAGGCTGACAGCACCCTGCAGACTGGCAGCACAGGCTGCTCCGAACAGGCAGGAGGCTCCGGCAGCGCTGTAGAGGAGAAAGGCTCTGATAGCGCTGAACAGACGGGAGACTCCGACAGCGCAGGAGGGAAGGAAGGCTCTGGAAGCGCTGAACAGAAAGGAGACTCCGGTAGCGCAGGAGAGGAGAAAGGCTCCGACAGCGCTGGAGAGGCGGGAGACTCCGACAGCGCAGGAGGGCAGGAAGGCTCTGGCTGTGCTGAACAGGCGGGAGACTCCGACAGCGCAGGAGGGAAGGAAGGCTCTGGCTGTGCTGAACAGGCGAGGCGCACAGAAGGCCTGGTGCGTGGTGCTGGAACTGGTGCTACAGGATCGAGGACACGCACAGGAAGCCTGGTGCGGGGAGCTGCTACCGGAGGACTGGTGTGTGGAGGTGGCTCTGGATAGACCGGACCGTGCAGGTGCACTGGAGCTCTTGAGCACCGAGCCTGCCCAAGCTTACCTGGCTCGATGCCCACTCTAGCCCGGCCAATACGAAGGGCTGATATGAACCGTACCGGGCTATGCACCCGCACTGGAGACACCGTGCGCTCACTAGCATAACACGGTGCCTGCCCGGTCTCTTTAGCCCCTCGGTAAGCACAGGGAGTTTGCGCAGGTCTCCTACCTGGCATAGCCATACTCCCTGTAAGCCCCCCCCCCAATAATTTTTTGGGTTGCTTTTCGGGCTTCCTTGCCAACCGTGTTCCCTCGTATCGTCGGCTCCTATCTCCTGCTGCCTCTGCTTCCTCCTTGGGGCAGCGATGTTCACCAGGCTGAGCCCAGGGTCCTCTTCCGTCTAATATCATCTCCCAAGACCAGAAGTCCTTATATCGCTGCTCCTCATGATTAACAGGGAGAGTTGGCTCAGGTCTGACTCCTGACTCTGCCACTCTCTCCCTGAGCCCCCCCCCAATACATTTTTTGGGGTGACTTTCGGGTTTCGCTCTGCTCCGCCGTGTTTTCCTTTTCGACTCCATTCGCCTATAGCCCTCTTCACACTGCTCTAGCGAATCCCAAGCGGGCTCCTGCACTCTCTCTGGGTCGGCCGCCCACCTGTCGATTTCTTCCCACGTCGTATACTCCATGCCATTGCTGTCCATAACGTCCTCCCTTCGCTGCTCCTGCTGTCGCTGCCTGTTACCACGTTGCTCGGTCCGTGTGTGGTGGGTGATTCTGTAACGGCGTTCTTCGTTTGTAGAAAGAGAGTCGGACCGAAATGCAGCGTAGTGGTTACTCATGATTTTAATGAAAAAAGTGACGATACATGAAATAACTTATGAATACAAAAACAACAAACGGAACGTGAAACCTAATACAGCCTATCTGGTGAACACTACACAAAGACAGGAACAATCACCCACGAAATACAAAGTGAAACTCAGGCTACCTAAATACGGTTCCCAATCAGAGGCAACGAGAATCACCTGACTCCAGATTGAGAACCGCCTCAGGCAGCCAAGCCTAACTAGACACACCCCTAAACATAGCAATCCCAAATCCTATAAAACCCCAATACGAAACCAAACACATAAACCCATGTCACACCCTGGCCTGACCAAAATATATAACGAAAACACAAAACACTATGACCAAGGCGTGACAATTGTACGTTCAATTTGAAGTGAATGCTTTAGCTAGCTAGATTCTTTACATCCATTGTTTCACACGATGACAGCCTGGTTTGCTGGTGTTCTCAGGAGTCCCTAAAACATTTAACAACACGAAGTACAAATTTATTCTCCTAACATTAGTTAGCTGGCTAATGTTAGCTAGTCAGATAAATGGCTATTTAGCAAGTTGCGTACATTAACAAAAACGTTTGTCTCTACATTAACATATTCCTCTCAATTGTACATTTCTTGCATGACTCGTTATGACGTTATAACTACTTACATTTGGTTCCACCGTAATGTTTTGTCTGCCATCTTTGTTGAAAAACGCCACCAGGCACGGGTGGCTTGCGTCAAAACTTGTCATTGGAATCACTTGATATATTTGGTCATATAAAAACCTTGGAACCCAAATGCATAATGAGTGCTCTGACTCCCCTTGTGGTGGTCTGGAGCAATGAAGCCATGACACTGGGTACCTCTAAGTCCCGCAGTGCAAGCTTGCAACTTTTAAGAGGAGGAACCATTGTAGCACCATCCCTACGGTGAAGCATGGGGGTGGCAGCATCATGCTGTGGGAATGATTTTTAGATGCAGGGACTGGGAGACTAGTAAGGATTGTGGCAAAGATGAACGGAGCAGAATACAAAGAGAGAGATCCTTGATGAAAACCTGCTCCAGGGCACTCAGGACCTCTGACTGGGGCGAAGGTTCACCTTCCAACAGGACAATGACCCTAAGCACACAGCCAAGACAAAGCAGGAGTGGCTTCGGGACAAATCTCTGAATGTCCTTGAGCTGTCCAGCCAGAGCCCAGACCTGAACCCAATCGAACATTTCTGGAGAGACCGTAAAATAGCTGTGCAGCAACGCTCCCCATCCAATCTGACAGCGCTTAAGAGAATCTGCAGAGGAATGGGAGAAACTCTCCAAATACAGGTGTGCCAAGCTAGTAGCGTCATACCCAAGAAGATTTGAGGCTGCAATCGCTGCCAAAAGGTGCTTCAACAAAGTACTGAGTAAAGGGTCTGAATGCTTATGTAAATGTGATATTTCCCTTTTTTATAAATTTGCAAACATTTCTAAAACACAGTTTTTGCTTTGCCATTGTGTGTAGATTGAATAAGGATGTAATGTATCAAAATGTGGGAAAAGTCAAGAGGTCTGAATACTTTCCAAATGTACAAATGTAGCTTTCTGAAACCTGTCTCAAAAAATATATATATCACTGACAAATACACTGGCAAATCAAATTGGTCACATACACATATTTAGCAAATGTAATTGTGGGTGTAGCGAAATGCCTGTCTTCCTTGCTCCAACAGTGCAGTAGTATCTAACAATTCACAACAATACACACATATCTAAAAGTAAAATAATGGAATTAAGAAATATTTACAGTACCAGTCAGAAGTTTGACACACCTACTCATTCCAGGGATTTCTTTATTTTTTAAACATTTTCCACATTGTAGAATAATAGTGAAGATATCAAAACTATGACATAACACATATGGAATCATGTAGTAACCAAAAAAAAACTATTCAAAAAGAGTCTTCAAAGTAGCCGCCCTCTGCCTTGATGACAGCTTTGCACACTCTTGGCATTCTCTCAACCAACTTCAGGAGGCATGCTTTTCCCAACAGCCTTAAAGGATTTCCCACATGCGCTGAGCACTTGTTGGCTGCTTTTCCTTTTCCTCTGCGGTACAACTCATCCCAAACCATCTCAATTGGGTTGAGGTTGGGTGATTGTGGAGGCCAGGATATCTGATGCAGTACTCCATCACTCTCCTCGGTCAAATAGCCCTTACACAGCCTGGAGGTGTGTTGGGTCATTGTCCTGTTGAAAAACAAATGATAGTCCCACTAAGCCCAAACCAGATGGGATGGCGTATTGCTGCAGAATGCTGTGGTAGCCATGCTGGTTAGGTGTGCCTTGAATTCTAAATAAATCACAGACATTGTCACCAGCAAAGCACCCCCACACCATCACACCTTCTCCTCCATGCTTCACGGTGGGAACCACACATGCGGAGATCATCCGTTTACCTACTCTGCGTCTCCCAAACACACAGCGGTTGGAACCAACAATCTCCAATTTGGACTCATTAGACCAAAGGACAGATTTCCACAGGTCTAATGCGTCTCTAAGCGTCTTATTATTGGTGTCGTTTAGTAGTGGTTTCTTGGCAGCAATTCGACCATGAAGGCCTGATTCAAGCAGTCTCCTCTGAACAATTGATGTTTTGTTTTGCTTATTTGAGCTCTTCTTGCCATAATATTGGCTCGGTCTTTTACAAAATAAGGTTATCTTCCGTATACCACCCCTACCATGTAGAGGTCGACCGATTATGATTTTTTCAACGCCGATACCGATTTTTGGAGGACCAAAAAGCCGATACTGATTAAATCGGCCGATTTAAAAAAGAAAATTGTAATAATGACAATTACAACAATACTGAATGAACACTTATTTTAATTTAATATAATACATCAATAAAATATATTTAGCCTCAAGTAAATAATGAAACATGTTCAATTTGGTTTAAATAATGCAAAAAAAATTGTGTTGGAGAAGAAAGTAAAAGTGCAATGTGCTATGTAAGAAAGCTAACGTTTCATTTCCTTGCTCAGAACATGAGCAAGGTTGTAGTTATTATAGGAATTATAGGACTATTTCCCTCTATACCATTTGTATTTCATTAACCTTTGACAATTGGATGTTCTTATAGGCACTTTAGTATTGCCAGTGTAACAGTATAGCTTCTGCCCCTCTAGTTAGCGCACGCTAACTAGCTAGCCATTTCACTTCGGTTACACCAGCCTCACCTCGGGAGTTGATAGGCTTGAAGTCATAAACAGTGCAATGCTTGACGCACAATGAAGAGCTGCTGGCAAAACGCATGAAAGTGCTGTTTGAATGAATGTTTACGCGCCTGCTTCTGCCTACCACCGCTCAGTCAGATACTTGTATGCTCAGTCAGATTATATGCAACGCAAGACACGCTAGATAATATCTAGTAATATCATCAACCATGTGTAGTTAACTAGTGATTATGATTGATTGTTTTTTATAAGATAAGTTTAATGCTAGCTAGCAACTTACCTTGGCTTACTGCATTCGCGTAACAGGCAGTCTCCTTGTGGAGTGCATCGAGAGAGAGGCAGGTCATTATTGTGTTGGACTAGTTAACTGTAAGGTTGCAAGATTGGATCCCCCGAGCGGACAAGGTGAAAATCTGCCGTTCTGCCAATGTACAAGGCAGTTAACCCACCGTTCCTAGGCCGTCATTGAAAATAAGAATGTGTTCTTAACTGACTTGCCTAGTTAAATAAAGGTATATAAAAATATATTTAAAAAATTATATATATATTTTTTTTTAATTCGGCCCAAAAATACTGATTGTTATTTAAACTTGAAATCGGCCCTAATTAATCGGTCATTCCGATTAATCGGTCGACCTCTACTACCTTGTCACAACACAACTGATTGGCTCAAATGCATTAAGGAAAGAAATTCCACAAATTCGGGCACACCTGTTAATTGAAATGCATTCCAGGTGACTAACTCATGAAGTTGGTTGAGAGAATGCCAAGAGTGTGCAAAGCTGTCCTCAAGGCAAAGGGTGGCACTTTGAAGAATCTCAAATATAAAATATATTTGATTTGTTTAACATTTTTTGTTACTACATGATTCCATATGTTTTATTTATTTATTTTATTTATTTATTTTATCACTATTATTCTACAATGCAGAAAATAGGCAAAATAAAGAAAAACCATAGAATGAGTAGGTGTGTCCAAACTTCTGACTGGTACTGTAAATATTAGATTGAGCAATGTCGGAGTGGCATTGTCTAAAATATGGTGGAATAGAATACAGTATATAGATATGAGGTGAGTAAAGCAGTATGTAAACATTATTAAAGTGACTAGTGTTCCATTATTAAAGTGGCCAGTGATTCCAAGTCTATGTATATAGGACAGCAGCCTCTAAGGTGCAGGGTTTGCGTAACCGCGTGGAAGCCACCCTCTGGTGAGCCCTGCGGTTGCGGCCGGTGCAGTTCCCGTACCAGGCGATGATACAGCCCGACAGCATTGATAGTTACAATGTTTTTTGGTCTGAACGAAAATCTAAGGGTGGTGGTGTTGCTATATACATAAAGACGTTTTCAGCGATCATTCTGACTTCTTCTACCAAACCCAAGCAATGTGAATATCTGTCTTTCAACATAAATTCCTGCGCATCCTTGAATCTTGTTGTCTCCTGTTGTTATTGACCCTCATCTGCTATTGATGGCTCCTGGATTGTATTTTTTGATTACACTCACAGAATGTCAAATCTCAATTTGTGCTTATGGGTGAACTCTGATAAACTCCGATTGTTCACAATGTAACAAGGTTGAATGCAAAGTGTCCTCTAAAATGGTCTTTGATTGATCTTATTTCAAACAACACTCCACATTGTTTTAATGCTTCTGGTGTTTTGCAAATTATATAAGTTATCACTGTACTACTGTCTATGTAAGGGATGGTTCCTAAACTGCCTCCACGTATCATCATGAAAAGAAACTGCAGTTTGATACTCAAGAGTTTTTGAAAAATTGGCTGGAATTGATTTGAATTCATTCCCGATGTTGAATTAGCCTTTTCTTATTTCCATAAACTATTCCAGGATGTATGCAACAAACATTCTCTAATAACTATCAGCCCATATCTAAATTGCCTGTCCTGGCAAAGGTATTGGAGTCCCTTGTCAATAAGCAGCTTAAGGCCTACCTTAAGGCCTACAGCACTGTCAAAACACACTTTGAGGGTTTTGAATGATAGGCATTGTGACCTGGATCAGAAGCTGCATTGTGTGTCTGTATTCATAGACTTGTCAAAGGCATTTGACACTGTGGACCATACTGTCTTGCTGCAGAGATTGAAGTGTATTGGGATTACTGGTCATGCTCTGTAGTGATTTGTGAACTACATGTCAAATCGAATCCAGTGTGTGATGGTTGTAAGTCGGACACCATCGAGTTGTGCTCGGGTGTGCCTCAAGGATACATTTTAGGTCCCCTGTTGTTTATTATTTATATCAACAACATTGGGAGACATATTGAGACAGCTGATGTTCATTTTTATGCGGATGACACTGTTCTCTATTCATGTTGCAGCAGTTTGACTTTGGCTTTTGAAAAAGCTCAAACAGTGTTTAACATTCAACAGAATCTGTATGACTTGAAGGTTCTTCTGAATTCCTTAAAAACAAAATGCATAGTAATTTCCTATCCTAAAGACTCTGAAAACCATGTAATTACTACCTTGGAAGGCCATTCTATAGAACAAGTGAAGACGTACAAATATCTGGGAGTTTGGGTAGATGAGAAGTTGCGCTTCACCACCCATGTAAAGAGCCTTGTCAGGAAACTCAAGATGCGTATTGGGTTTTATTACTGGCATAAAGCTAGTTTTTTCTTTGCCGCCAGAAAAGAGTTGATTCGTCAAACGTCTTTCTGTGTTGGACTACGGTGATACTATGTATGTGCAAGCCTCAAGCTCTACACTGAAGGCTCTTGACTCTGTATCATGCAGCCCCTCGTTTGGTCACCAATCTCACCATTGTGATCTCTACAGGGTTGTCGGGTGGACATCACTAGCAACACGCAGACATGTATTTGTCTCTAGTTTGTCACCTGATGTCACTAGTTTGCGTTGCCATATGTAAGGAAGCATGTTGTTGAACCTCAAGCACACCACACACATGCCTCCACACACACACTTTGTTTGCTGTTGTATTTGTGCTGTTGACAGTGTCATATGTATGTGTTGTCCGTTTTGTCTTACATTGTTTTTTTAAATCCCCGCCCCTATCCCCACAAGAGGCATTCTGCCTCTTGCCAGGCTGTCATTGTAAATAATAATTTGTTCTTATTTTAGAAGAAATTGTGAATTGTGCTAAGGTGCCAATATATTTGACCACATCTGTATCAATAGAGAAATAGTATTCTGAAACAAATAATTGTTAGCATATTTGACCACATCTGTATCAATATTGAGAAACAGTATTCTGAAACAAATAATTGTTAGCATTAACAGGTCTTGTCCCATCTTGATTACTGTCCGGTAATATGGTCAAGTGAAGCAAAGAAAGACTTGGCAAAGCTGTAGCTGGCTCAAAACAGAGCATTGTGCCTTGCACATACAGAACTCACATCAACAACATGCATGCCAGTCTTTTCTGGATGAGGGTTGACGAGAAACTAACTGCTTCTCTTCTAGATTTAAATGAGAAATATTACTGAGGGGACACTCAAACACATTAAATATATATATATATATACACACACACACACACACACACAGTGTTTTTGTGACTTGTTTTGTGCTTTTTGTGGAACTCAGAAAGAGTTGCCTTCTGCAAAAGCAAACAAATAAATGAACAAATCCCAGTAACAGTGGCTAATGGTAGTGGTAGTAGTGTAATAACTGTTGTAATAGTATCAGTATTTTTAAAAAAGGTACCGACTTGAGGATGACACAGCCGCTGCCAGAAGGTGGTGCTGTCCAGAACACTTGGATCCGGGTCCTCCTGCGGGGGGTGCTCTCCGTCACAGCCGGGGGACAGTTGGTCATGAACTGGGTGTCCTCCTCATCTATGATCTAGGGAACACAGGAAACCAGTCAGAATTACAACACTTCTCACCAAAATCAATTTATGGACAAAAAGCAAAAGAATAAACCATTTAACATTTTCCATTTTCAAAAATAGATCACGAATCTTTGAGAAATGTATTTTAATTTTCACCCCATGGTGCTCTGCTCACTACGTCTGTGCCGATAAAGTTGAATGTTTCAATTATCACAACTCAGACTTGTGATTAATTTTCATTAATGATCTATGCTATAATTCAGGGCTCCTTGTAATCAACCAATGGTTTAGCGTTTTAGACAGGCTGTAATTTGTATTCTGTTGTCAACTCGCTGCTGCGTCACACTCCACTACGCCCTCATACCAGGATCAATAGTGTATTTCACAGTCACACGTGGCTGAATGTTTTCATATGGAATCCTTTTCAGATGCCAACACTGGCATTACACGTACTGTAATAATCTGTTTTGTGTAGTTTGATATGTGAACAACTTCTCTTAAAACTGATGAAAACTCAGATGTCTTCAGTTCAAAATGATAGATAACTGTAACGGCCACTGTTGGTGGAAGGTGAGGACCAATGCGCAGCGTGGTAAGTGTTCATATTTTTAATAATGTAATGAACACTGAACAAAAACAAATAAAACGACAAATGAACAGTCCTGTATGGTGCTGAAAAAACACTGAACAGAAAAGAATCACCCACAACTCAAGGGTGAAAACAGGCTACCTAAGAATGGTTCTCAATCAGGGACAACGATTGACAGCTGCCTCTGATTGAGAACCATACTAGGCCAAACACAGAAATCCCAAATCATAGAAAAAAGAACATAGACTGCCCACCCCAACTCACGCCCTGACCACACTAAAACAAAGACAAAACAAAGGAACTAAGGTCAGAACGTGACAATAACAGAGTTGTCGTAATACATTATGACATTGAATTCCACTGTAGGTATGTTGTTTCACCTCATCTCTCTACAAATGTGACTGGTTGACTGACAGTTGAGTGTACAGTATATAACAATCTAGGCATCCCTTCACCTGTCCTTGAAAGTAGGACAGTAATAAAATAATTGTATTTAATTTATTTATACTCCAAATTACGCAATGAAACAGTGGTAAAACAGTGTTGTGAGTCCATGGCGTGTCCAGCCCAGTCCCCCTCTATGTCACGGCCATGAGAGTAATAAAAGCCAGGCGTGACGAGCAGCAGACTCACACAGAGATGACCTCTGGGGGCCGGTTGAATGTTCGCCAGCTGCCCTGACTCCACAATCATATTGATCTAACAGCCAGATGCTTTACACATGACAGAAGTAAGGGAGGGAAGCAATTTTCCTTGATAAATTTGTGTAAGAGGAAGAATTCCTTCTGGAGGTATTTTAGAAGAAGAAGAAAAAGTCTTCATTGATACTGACAATTGTTTCAATTTGCATTCTGTCTAGGCACCCGTGAGCCCAGTCTTCCCTCCCTATAACTAGTATCTCTCACTCTCTCTGTCTTTGTCTCTTTCTCTCTGTGGCTCTCTCTTTTCTCTCTCTGACTCACATAAGCTCCACCAGGATTCCTCCATAGTATTCCTTAGGCCTCATTATACTCATAGTGAAATGTCTTTTTGTGCCTCTTCACCATTGAGGTCCTGTCAGTCACAGGCAGCTACAAACAACTGACAGTGCTGAGGAAAACAACACATTTATAGGAGGAAGCTGAACTTGGAGTTGAGTTACTTCGGAAACTGTGCTTTTCTTACAGAACACCCAGCCTATATCTATTTGTTACCCTGTGGGAAGGAGGAGGGAATGATTCCATTGTCTTGTAGGGGGAGGGGGGAGTCTGGAGGAGCAGCTGAACACTGCTGTTTTCATAGTGATTCCATCCCGAGTGACACAGCAAACACAGATGCTTCGCAGCGCCTGCTAAAGTATATGTGCCTTTTCAAGGAGATGCAGATGGGGGAAAATCAAGACATGGAATAAATGATAGCTTGGCAAAAGACTCAGGGCGGATGTAACTTTCTGACACAATATTTAAAATGTCACAACATGTGATTTAAAAGTAGCGTGTTTCTTCCGATCTCGATGGAAATCTCCAGACTCGAGAGCACTAAACATTTGCCTTGAGCCTCCTATCAATCAAACACTTACATTACTACGGAAACCCGTAGAGATGTTCAAGCAATCTCTGATATCAAATCTTATTATGTGATATTTTTCAAACAGTACAAATGTCTGAACATGTTTGCTACAGTACAAGAGAATCAATATATAGAGTTATACCTCATATTACTGTATACTTTATTAGCAGATTGACTTTAAATGTTTAAAAAATAAAACAGAACATCAATGTCATGCTGCAGTGAGCTTCAGCCTTGAGAGCTAGCTCAAGGATGCTACTAAATAACAGTTGCGTGCAATCTCTGGCCCAAATAAAAACAGCAATGAACTGTGCTTTATACAAATACAGCAGCTGAGATGGTAATGGTAACACTACTGCTGTTCCCTCCATTAAAAGCTTTGACGCTGGCTGGGTTTGTGAGAAAAGCTTTTAAAAAAGGAGATCACTTGGACAGAAAACACACTCTTAAAGTAAAGATGGACTGTTGTTTCTCTTTGCTTATTTGAGCCATTCTTGCCATAATATGGAACTTGGTCTTTTACCAAATAGGGCCTTTTTCTATATATCACCTCTACCTTGTCACAACACAACTGATTGGCTCAAACACAAGGAAAGAAATTAACTTAACAATGCACACATGTTAATGGTAATGCATTCCAGGTGACTACCTCATGAAGCTGGTTGAGAGAATGCCAAGAGTGTGCAAAGCTGTCCTCAAGGCAAAGGGTGGCTACTTTGAAGAATCTCAAATATAAAATATATTTAGATTTGTTGAACACTTCTTTTGGTTACTACATGATTCCATATGTGTTATTTCATAGTTTTGATGTCTTCACTATTATTCTACATGGTAGAAAATAGTAAATTGACCAATTCGGCCACTTGGGTACATTTAGGCAAACTCGTGAGGGACACCTGGCAGACTTTAAAAAAATTTAAATGTTTATTTAACAAGGCAAGTCAGTTAAGAAAAAATTGTTTACAATGACGGCCTACACAGGCCAATCCCGGCCAATTGTGCGCAGCCCTATGGGACTCTCAATAACGGCCTGTTAATGTGATATAGACTGGATTCGAACCAGGAGATGCAGTGCCTTAGATCACTGTGCCCATTGGGAGACTTCATATTACATATTATGTAGCTCTCATTCTTGAATGTATCAGTCAGAAACTTTGCACACACACTGTCGCCCTGTTGTGGACAACATCTAAATTATTCCCAGCTTCCTACCTCAATGTATGGCCTTTATTTTGCATTTAAAGGATGGTGCAACAAAAAAAAATAAAAACGCATGTTTTTTTGTTTATTTTATCTTTATCCCGATCTATTGTGTTATATTCTCCTACAGTAATTTCACATCTCCACAAACTTCAAAGTGTTTCCTTTCAAATAGTATCAAGAATATGCATATCATTGTTTCAGGTCCTGAGCTACAGGCAGATAGTTCCTCAATCATACCCAAATCTAACAGTATGATGCTGTAAAGAAAGCAGGCCAAATGTTTTGCCTTTGGAAAAGGTGTGAAGTTCAGTTCTGCTTCTTAAAAATGTGATTAAATGAGTGGTACAACTATACCTTTATCAGGATAGATGCCATGGTCATTATGACACAGGGGGCTATTGAAACTTGGTCACGGTGACCATATATTTCCCCTGACCTGTTAACCATTTCCCCCTCACTATGTCATATCCTGCTGTGGTATAATATTCCTTCACTAAAGGAGTCTGCTACTGTAGATCATCCAACGCTAATGTGTATTATCCCTGCTACATGTAATGCACTCGCCCCCTTTGACCTAACGAGCAGATATGCAACTGAGTCAGCTTGTCTGTCTATCCATAGCAACGTAGAAACAAAGTGATGCTTTTAATCTCTGTAAACACAAGGTTATATCTAATCTGGGCTCATCTCTCTCCAAACAAACTTAGTTTGCTTCCCTTGCTTCCCTGGGTGATAACTTCTCTGGCCTAGATAAATAAGAGCGAGGAGGGTTAGGAAATCTGTGTGTTTGTTTCTCTGAGGTCTAAGGCACAAGTGGAGTATTTTACTAACTTTATCTACACATACTTTAGTTTTATTTAAAATGAATGAGGACGTTTTTTGTACATCTCCCAGCAGATGTTCATTAGGATGGGAAATCAGATGTGCTGTGTCATGCTGATCTCATTGAATCATTTGTCAATTATTTGTGCAATTAAATGATGACAATCAGTCCCACTTTACAATAGGTTGTTATCAATTTCTATCTTAGCGATACACAGGCAAATTTGCCCTTCTTCTGTTTGACGGGCAGAGCCCACAATGGATGGAAAATTAACCTAAACTATACATACCTGTCAGGCAATAAATAGTACACTTTTATTTTATATCACTCAAATATACAAATAAATGGTGGCTACTATTGAGAGACACCGTCAATGCATTGGGCGGGCTGCGGGCTTGCCCCCCCCCCCCCAGCTGTGAATGGTTTGCTTGATATTTAATGAAATGTAACATTATTGACAACAACTTCTACAAAGACCTAAAAACAAGTCAGTAGTAATGCGATTGTAATAATCATGTCATGACCTCAACAGGACCATAATGCATATTGAATGTATTTGATTATCTATTTTGGGTGGCATTAGGGACATTTGATGATGCCAATGAAAATGGGATTCAAACCTTGAGAGTAGAAGACGGTTACACACTCAAGGAGACGAAGGAGCCAGTGTGGGCTGAAGCTAAGCAGGTTGTGGGATGGTTTGTTCCTTTTTACATTATGAGGTAGTTAAGGATGTTTGTTCTCACTGTTGGAGAACTCTCTCACTCAGTAGGTGGTGTATTTTCATCGCAAGTTGAGCGAAAGAGACAACTCTTCCGTTTAGCTGTTTTTACTGAGGTTTTAGGAGGAATGTATTGACTCTTTTTTTGTGGTGATTTTGTAATATAAAGATAATTACTCAAATATGAGCACAGAAAACATGCACAGTATATTACCTGGAATTTGCCAGCATAGTGGTCGTCTCTGGTTCCTTCCGTCCCCTCCTTCAGAGCGATGAGTGTAAAGCCTCTAAAATAGGAGGGACTGGAGGCGTACAGAGTCACTGGAAACAGGAAAGGAGGGGAGTTAAGAGAATATAGGTCAAAGATAAAGTAAGTAGTCCCATCCCAAGGGCAGACCCTCCCAGGTACTGAGAAGAGAGAAACAAACTCAGCTGGTGGAGCCAACTACATGATTTGGGCCATTTCCTGGTTGCTAGAATTCTAATAGTTCGCTACATTTCAGTTTGTGACAAAACAAGCAAGTATAGTGAAGAGAATCATTGTACCAAATAAACCGCTGCGAAAAATATTTTCCATTACAAAAATATTGAATTTTCAGCTGTGTGAAGGGGTGTACAAAACCAAACGTAAGAGAGACTGACATGGATGTTACTGACACTTTCCCTCTGTGTACATCTAAGTGTGATATGTGCTGCTTTGTTCGGGAACAACTTCAATATACTTACAGTTGAAGTCGGAAGTTTACATTCACCTTAGCCAAATACATTTAAACTCAGTTTTTCACAAATCCTGACATTTAATTGTAGCAAAAATTCCCTGTCTTAGGTCAGTTAGGATCAACACGTTATTTTAAGAATGCGAAATGTCCGAATAATAGTAGAGAGAAGATTTATTTCACCTTTAATTTCTTTTATCACATTCCTAGTGTTTCAGAAGTTTATATACACTCAATTAGTATTTGCCTTTAAATTGTTTAACTTGGGTCAAATGTGTGGGTGGCCTTCCACAAGCTTCCCACAATAAGTTGGGGGAATTTTGGCCCAATCCTCCTGACAGAGCTGGTGTAACTGAGTCAAGCTTGTAGGCCTCCTTGCAAGCACACTCTTTTTCAGTTCTGCCCACACATTTTCTATGGGATTGAGGTCAGGGCTTTCTGATGGCCACTCCAATACCTTGACTTTGCTGTCCTTAAGCCATTTTGCCACAACTTTGGAAGTATGCTGGGGTCATTGTCCATTTGGAGACCTATTTGCGACCAAGCTTGAACTGATGTCTTAAGATGTTGCTTCCATAACTTCCCATACTCAAGATGGCATCTATTTTGTAAAGTGCACCAGTCCCTCCTGCAGCAAAGCACCCCACAATATGATGCTGCCACCCCCGTGCTTCACGGTTGGGATTGTGTTCTTCAGCTTGCAAGCCTCCCCCTTTTTCCTCCAAATTTAACGATGGTCATTATGGTCAAACAGTTATATTATTGTTTCATTTGACCAAAAAGTATGATCTTTGTCCCCATGTGCAGTTGCAAAACCATAGCCTGGCTTTTTTATGGTGGTTTTGGTCCTTGGAAGAAGGACTCGTTTTACTGTGGATATAGATACTTTGTTTCCTCCAGCATCTTCACAAGGACCTTTGCTGTTGTTCTGGGATTGATTTGCATTTTCACACCATTCTTTTGATTTTCCCATGATGTCAAGCAAAGAGGCACTGAGTTTGAAGGTAGGACTTGAAATACATACACAGGTACCCCTCCAATTTTCCAAGCTGTTTAAAGGAACAGTCAACTTAGTGTATGTAAATAATCTGTCTGTAAACAATTGTTGGAAAAATGACTTGTGTGATGCACAAAGTAGCTGTCCTAACCAACTTGTCAAAACTATAGTTTGTTTAACAAGACATTTGTGGAGTGGTTGAAAAAATGAGTTTTAATGACTCCAACCAAAGTGTATGTAAACTTCCTTCAACTGTATGTCCTTTTTGCCGCACATGACCATTCAACTGGGCAGTAGTGTCACGCCCTGACCTTAGTTATCTTTGTTTTCTTTACTATTTTGGTTAGGTTAGGATGTGACGAGGGTGGTATGTGTGTTTTTGTCTTGTCTAGGATTTTTTGTATATCTATGGGGTTTTGGGATTGTCTAGGTAAATGTAGGTCTATGGTGGCTTGAATTGGTTCCCAATCAGAGACAGCTGTTTATCATTGTCTCTGATTGGGGATCCTATTTAGGTTGCCATTTTCCATTTAGGTTTGTGGGTTATTGTCTATGTGTAGTTGCATGTCAGCCCTCGTTATTATTAGCGTCACGGTCATTTTGTTGAATGTTTTCATGTCACGCAGTGCTTTGGTCTCATCGTTACTACGAACGTGACAAGTAGTCCAGGTGCGCCAACTAGAACCTGTAGAACCTGTCTGGTTGATTTAGAGGTCAAGAAAGCAGAGCAACGCCTGATCATGAACAAACCTCTTCGCATTTTAGCAACAATTGAGTCAATTGATCTTATTTGGGGACAATACAATGAAGAATTCAATTATTGTTTTTGAGTACAAAATCAGACTAGGCTGCAGTGAAAATGTTATTTGAATAACAGCCATAAAGCCCTGTGATTTTAATGTTTCATTACATTTGGATCTGCTGTGGGTCTACTCTCAACCGTTTATAAGGTTTAGAAAGGAACATTAGCATGCCAGTCTGGCTGTATTTTAAGTTCTGATACTGAGATGCGGTGTCACTTCCAGATCATCATTCTCCCAATTTGTCCTATAATTTCACATGACTGGGCAGGGACAAAGCTATGGGTGAGCCAGGCCCACCCACTGTGGAGCCAGGCCCATCCAATCAGAATATGTTTTTCCACACAAAAGGGCTTTATTACAGTCAGAAATACTCCTCAGTTTCATCAGCTGTCCGGGTGGCTGGTCTCAGAAGATCCAGCAGGTGAAGAAGCCAGATGTGGAAGTCCTGGGCTGGCATGGTTACACGTGGTCTGTGGTTGTGAGGCCCTTGTGGACGTACTGCCAAATTCTCTAAAATGACATTGAATGTGGCTTATGGTAGAGAAATAAACATTCAATTCTCCGGCAACAGCCCTGGTGGAAATTCCTGCAGTCAGCATGCCAGTTGCAGGATCCCTCAAAACTTGAGACATCTGTGGCATTGTGTTGTGTGACATAACTGCACATTTTAGAATGGCCTTTTATTGTACCCAGAACAAGGTGCACCTGTGTAATAATCATGCTGTTTAATCAGATTCTTAATATGCCACACCTGTTAGGTGGAAGGATTATTTTGGGAAAGGAGAAATGCTCACTAACAGGGATGTAAACAAGTTTGTGCACTAAATTTGAGAGAAATAAGCTTAGTGTATCTGGAAAATTTGGGGGATCTTTATTTCAGCTCATGAAACATGGGACACACGCTACATGTTGCATTTATATTTTTTTCCCGTACCTTTCACGATGGTAGCCCACTAATTAAAGAGCATGGAAACAACTCGCAAATGCGCATATTGTTATTATGCAAATTTTGAAATATTTGCATGAAAATCTTTGGCCAATTGGATGGAAACCTAGCTATATACACCCCAATGGCAAGTGCGCTAGTCCAGTGTCACTTTGATTATGCCTCCACATCATGGTTCACCAGCAGCCCCAAACATATAAAGCATAAACTACAGACAAACTTGTAAGAATTGTACTTAAACTCCCCCTCAAGCATTTTTTGTCTGCATCTATGAAATTGTTATTATGTATTTATGTCAAATAAAATAGGGACCACAATGGAAATAGGTCCGACTTTATAGTGCAATCCCGGTCCCTTTTAAAAATCTTCACACTGTGTGTGTGTGTGTCAAATCGTATGTCGCATACGCCTTTGTCGCATTTCACCTTACCGTAAAAGCCCTTAACCAACAATGCAGTTCAAGAAAATAGAGTTAAGAAAAGATTTACTAAATAAAAATTTGGAAATCCAATAGTAACAAAAGAAAAGTACATAACAATAACGATACTATATAAAAATGGGGTATCGGTACCGAGTCAATGTGCAGAGGCACAGGTTAGTCGAGGTAATTTGTAAAGTGACTACGCATGGATAATAAACAGTGAGTAGCAGCAGTGTAAAAACATATCTTTGACAATTTATTGGGCCATCCTGGGACGAAGATGCAACCAGTCAGTGCTCTCGATGGTGCAGCTGTAGAACTTTTTGAGGATCTTGGGATCCTGCCTAATCTTTTCAGTGTCCTGAGGGGAAAAGGTGTTGTTGTACCCTCTTCACAACTGTCTTTATGTATTTAGACCATGATAGTTCATTGGTGATGTGGACACCAAGGAACTTGAAACTCTCAACCCGCTCCACTTCAGCCCCGATGTTAATGGGGGCCCGTCCTGCCCTCCTTTTCCAATAATCCACGATCAGCTCCTTTGTCTTGCTCACATTGAGGGAGAGGTTGTTGTCCTGGCACCATACTGCCAGGTTTCTGACCTCCTCCCTTCAGTCTGTCTCATCATTGTCTGTGATCAGACCTACCACTGTTGTGTCGTCAGCAAACTTAATGATGGTGTTGGAGTTGTGCTTGGCCATGCAGTCATGGGTGAACAGGGAGTACAGGAGGGGACTAAGCACACACCCCTGAGGGGCCCCAGTGTTGAGGATCAGCATAGCAGATGTGTTGTTGCCTACACTTACCACCTGGGGGGGGGGGGGGGGATCCAGTTGCAGATCCAGTTGTTTAGGCCCAGGGTCCTTAGCTTAGTGAAGAGCTTTGTGGGTATTATGGTGTTGAATACTGAGCTGTAGTCAATGAACAGCATTCTCACATAGGTGTTCCTTTTGTCCAGGTGGGAAAGAGCAGTGTGGAATGCGATCGAGATTACGTCATCTGTGGATCTGTTGGGGCAGTATGCAAATTGATGTAGGTCTAGGGTTTCCATCATGGTGGTGTTGATGTGAGCCATGACCAGGCTTTCAAAGCACTTCATGGCTACCGACGTGAGTGCTACGGGGTGGTAATCATTTAAGCAGGTTACCTTCACTTTCTTGGGCACAGGGACTATGGTGGTCTTTTGAAACATGTAGGTATTACAGACTCCGTCCAGGAGAGTTTGAAAATGTCAGTGAAGACACTTGCCAGTACAAGTCCTGGTAATCCATCTGGCCCTGCGGCTTTAAACTTACCTAGTTAAATCAAATTTAAAAAACATTTCAAAAAGTATCTCACATCGGCTACGGAGTGCGTGATCACAGTCGTCCTGAACAGCTGGTTCTCTCATGCATGCTTCAGTGTTGCTTGCCTCGAAGCAAGCATAAAGGAATTTAGCTCGTCTGGTAGGCTAGCGTCACTGGGCAGCTCTCGGCTGTGCTTCCCTTTGTAGTCCGTAATAGTTTGCAAGCCCTGCCACATCCGACGAACGTCAGAGTCGGTGTAGTAGGATTCAATCTTAGTCCTGTATTGACGCTTTGCCTGTTTGATGGTTCATCTGAGGGCATAGCGGGTTCATCTGAGGGCATAGCGGGATTTCTTATAAGTGTATAGCGGATGTGGCCTGTAATCCATGGCCTCTGTTTCTGAAATGTACGTACGGTCACTGTGGGGATGAAGTCTTCGATGCACTTATTGATGAAGCCGGTGACTGAGGTGGTATACTCCTCAATGACATTGGATGAATCCCAGAACTTATTCCAATCTGCACTATCAAAACATCTGACCACTTCCGTATTAAGCGAGTCACTGGTACTTCCTGCTTTATTTTTTTCTTGTAAGCAGAAATCAGGAGGATTGAATTATAGTCAGATTTGCCAAATGGAGGGCGAGGGAGAGCTTTGTATGCGTCTCTGTGTGTGGAGTAACGGTGGTCTAGACTTGTCTTCCCTCTGGTTGCACATGTGACATGCTGGTAGAAAATACATAAAATGTGCATATCTAAAAAAAATGGTGTATCCCAAAGACAACAAAAAATGACTGACAAATAAAATCAATCAATCCAAAATGTGCAGTGGTCATTTGATGAATGGAAAGAGACATCCGTTACAAAACACCAAAATATTTAAAAGCATTTAATACTGGGTAGGCCTACAAGATAGGGAAGGGGGTATTTTCTGTTTTTCGAGGTTCACAGTCTATTTATTGTGATGTTTAAAAATGTAATGTGCCTGAGTCGTTATGCTTTGTTTATTGGTTGTGTGGTCCATTGGAACAGGAAATTTGTGGAAAATTCATTGCATATATTTTATATAATTATACATATGGCATCAAAATGTTGAAAATCTGATTTCCCCCTAGCTGATCATTGTCTGCAGCCGACTTTTATCTTAGTGTAATGAAACAGGCAGAGAGAGTGCGTGCGTCCAACTTTCTGGCCCATAGCCCTGCTTGGCATTGACTGTGCCACAAAAGCATGCTAAAGTGCAAGGGGAGTGTTATGTGAAAACCTTTTTTTTCTTCTTTTTTTTTTACATTGGGGCAGTATTTGTGTCAACAAAAAGTGACCAAAATATTGCTCAAACAACGATTTCTCAATTGACATGACTAGAACTGCTAAATAGTACCAGAAAAAAAATACAACTAAACAAAAATAGAAATAATTTCAGTTGACTAACATTGACTACTAAATGGAATGGACAAAAGTTTTTGGAGAGATTTTCAGTATTAAGCACAATTCATATTAGCAGCACAGTTCTGTTCAGCAGTGGGAAGGACGTGGCACACTCACCATAGCCTACATCAGCTGGTGAGCTGCAGGCGAGCAAGCTATGAGTGTGGGCAGACAGGCTCCGAATACACATATCGCGCAGGCAATGCTTGCTTCCATGTAGCTAACTAGTCACCACCAGACTTCTAGTTAGTTACCCATTGCCTAGTTAAGAAGCACAAGCTGCTTTAGGAAAATAAAACAATACAATACTCCCTTGAGTATAGAAAAGTTGTTGAATTTGTAGTCTCACTCAACCCTCACACTTTTCCCACTGTATTTCATAGCCAGGTTCTGTAACCAACATACTAACCAAGTCTCCCTCGTATGCTCTTGACAAAATTGCTTGATTCTAGCCATTACCATCTAAAAGATATAACCCACAATACCGGCGCTACGTTTTTTTCTTTCTATTGTGTATTTTACATTCATAAAGCGTATACCGGGCTTTTCTAAAACTAGGCTACTTGCTGACCGGACAGTTAACTATTTGTTTAGGCAACACCTTGTTCAGTCATGTTACCTCATTAGCTAGCTATAGCTAAAAACCTGGGGCGCGTTCAGCAGGAAGCAACGTTTTGGAACGTTCGGATAGAAATATTCTATGTAGAACAAACATGCCTCTCTGACATTTTGAATAAGGAATAATGTTGGCTCTGTTAATAGAATTTCTATCTGCAGCGTTCAGGTATGTTTTGCAACTGAACGTGGCCTTGGTGGCATGGAAAGAAAGGGAAATGGATAGCGAACAATTTATTGACTAAATCCCACTACACTATATCTGACTGGGTAAATAACTTTATTTTGAATTAATGTGGACCCAGTGACTCAGACTTGAACACTTGGACCAGGACTCAAGCACGAGGACTTCAGCCATAGGGACTTGTGACTTGACTCGTGATTCGACCATTGGTGACTCATTATTTAATCTGAATCGAACACAAGGTACCTGGAACTTGATTCTGACTCGAGGTTTAGTGACTCGACTACATCACTGGGCGAAACAGTCATTAGCTCCAGTTCAAAGTCATTAGCCCCATTCTACTTTTGGACATAAATGTGGCTGCAACGTCTGTGGAACGTTGATAACAATGACAACTGAGTGACAGAGGTGCAACCCATACTACTTTGCATCTGGTGATTGTACTACTCTTCCACTCTCTCTGCTTGTGTGTGTGCTTGTTTTGTATGTAATATGCAATATCTAGGTAGGCTGAATTAGGTCCCCGTACATGGTCAGATAATTGTTATATATTATTTACTTGTCGGTCATATTTCTGCTGTTGGGAAGAAAATATGTTATGCTTTGGAAGAAAATATGATGTTATGCAGAAGAATATGTCGGTAGGACAAGGCTATGTATGTTTGATCAAATGGAAGTCAGTGATTTATGTTTACTATAAATTAATGGAGGCAATACAAATGTGATGTGACTAAAATGAAAGGGCATTTTGTTGACTAAAATGGGCCACTGTTTGTGCTATTTTGACACAAAGACTAAATCATTATTCAAATGACAAATCTGACTCAGACTTAAGGCTATTTTTGTCAAAATTACTAAGACTAGACTTTAAAAAATGTTTTAAAGAGTGCCAAAATGAACACTGCATTGGGGAGGGGTGGTGCATTTGTTTTATGACACCTTGAGTTGGACCAACCCCACCCCCTGTAAATTTCCAACTGTCCCTATATGTTTTGCATTTCAAGTGACATAATGAGGTGTGATAAGTAGCCTACTCTGGTTGGCTACATTTACGAAATGAAGTCACTTGTGCACGGAACTTAAACTTGACTTTGGTGTTAGGCTACTGGAGTAAGCTACTTTCTGATAGTTGTCATTTCAAAGCCACTTCAATTTGGTGGATATAACAAAAGCCAAGTAAGTAACTGAGTAAAATGTGCTCTAGTTGCATACCTCTGTAGATGCTAGCAGGTTGGTAGTTTTCGGGGTCCCCCTCTACTCTTAGCCGAAACTCATTGTAGCCATCTCTCCGTGTACCCTGTGTCTGTGCCCGTAAAATCCTGCCGCAATATCCATCCGACTTCGCATGCTTATCTGTGGGTTCTTCGACGAAAGCGAGAGCATTGCACATAAAACTCGAAACGAAATACTGCAAAAGCAGCAAATGCATATACATTCCCATAATATATGTTCTGGTGCGAAGTTCTCTATTCCACCTATAAAAGGAAACAAAATATAGGAGTATAAATTCTCTCACCACAGTCCCCACGAAAATAAATACCTGCAAACTATTTAGCCCTGACACTTGGTAGAAATTGTGTGAGAAACCGCGGTGAATCCCATCCCAGACGGGCGGGTTTTGAAGTTCGATGGCACTGCTTCAGTACCTATAGTTACACTGATTTGAGAGGAAAGCGGTGATAGGTGGCTTGAGTGATGAGTTAAGGGAGTAGGCTCGTTCTCAGGGTCCGGGAAATAGCGAAGCGCAGCATTGAAACGAATAGATTGAAGCGATGAAAGCAGCAGAGTTTAAACAAAACCCAGACATTCCTACCAGTGGCGGCTGTGAGCCTGTGACCGAGGAGCGTTTGACATTCTTGATGAGACGCAGGAAAGCTGTCCGCCAATGTTTGCACAGCCGTGGATCTCACAAGTTAATTACATCAGCGCGCTCATAACAATTGTGTGTCTTTTCTTTGCGTTAAACATTTTATTAATGGTAATTGGGGTACAATCGTTTGGTATATCAAAACCATGTCTCAATTAGTTACGTTTGATGATGAAAGAATTATAGTTTATTTGAAAGTGCATGATTTATTTTAACTTTAGGGAATAGATCGGCTTTAATATTACATATAGATTGTGGCTTCATCTATATAATTGTCTGCATCATTTCCAATCCCCCATAGTGTATTTATAAAACATATACAGTACCAGTCAAAAGTTTGGACACACCTACTCGTTCAAGGATTTTTCTTTATTTTCACTATTTTCTACATTGTAGAATAATAGTGAAAACATAAAAACTATGAAATAATACATGCTGGTTAAGTGTGCCTTGAATTCTAAATAAATTACAGACAGTGTCACCAGCAAAGCACCCCCACACCATTACACCTCCTCCTCCATACTTCACGGTGGAAACTACACATGCAGAGATCATCTGTTCACCTACTCTGCATCTCACAAAGACACAGCAAATTTGGACTCATCAGACCAAAGGACAGATTTCCACCGGTCTAGTGTCCACGCAGTCTCCTCTGAACAGTTGACATTGAGATGTGTCTGTTACTTGAATCATTTATTTGGGCTGCAATTTCTGAGGCTGGTAACTCTAATGAACTTATCCTATGCAGCAGAGTTAACTGGGTCTTCCTTTCCTGTGGTGGTCCTCATGAGAGCCAGTTTCATCATAGTGCTTGATAGTTTTGATTGGCTCAAACGTATTAAGAAGGAAAGAAATTTCACAAATTAACTTTCAACAAGGTACACCTGTTAATTGAAATGCATACCTCTTGAAGCTGGTTGAGAGAATGCCAAGAGTGTGCAAAGCTGTCAAGGCAAAAGGTGGCTACTTTGAAGAATCTCAAATATAAAATATATATTGATTTGTTTCACACTTTTTTCTTTACTACATGATTCCATATATGTTATTTCAAAGTTTGACATCTTCACTATTATTCTGCAATGTAGAAAAAAACTGAACTTTTGACTGGAACTGTATATATATATATATATATTTGTTTATGTATTTTCCTTTACTATTGTCCCCTAACCCTACCACCCCTCACCTAACTTGACTAAACTAATACGTTTCTACTTCCATCTTATACATACTATATACATTTTACAGACACAATATATTTTACAATAGTTATCTTTTGTTTGTTTTTAACACAACTTATTATTGTAATGGAATTATATTAATCTCATGTGTAAAAGTCACGTGAGATATCTGGAAGTGAATCAAATGTAGCTACAGTATGTGATAATTCATTTAGGCAGACTGTTCAATTTCAGATCAATACATATTTACTAATGGATAGTACCATAGGTCTATCTATAAGGTCCATGTCCAACCCATTAAAACACTGAAATTAGATAATACATTAATAGAACAGTATTACAAATGACCTTTGATACAGAGATAAGCTATTGTGATGTTTCACTGGGGCATCATAGCATTTTTATTCATTTTAAGTAAATTTCATATCTGAGACCAATTGTCATATATTTTCATCATCTGCAAAGTGTCTCCCTTATTCCAGCTTTTCTATGAGCCGCTCAAAAGGATGGAAATTGAAACTATGCAGACCAGTAGGTGTCACAAGAGTATCCTCACACCTCTATTGGCCGGCCGTCTGTCAGTTCTACTCTCCATCCATTGTCTTCTGTCCACACAAATCACTTTGTATACTGTACATAGGCTATACTGTGCCTGCCAATGCGAGTTATTAGTGATCTGGTCTGTATTGAAGAATATGGGAGTTTATTCGCTCTCCTTTCATACTTTAGCCTACGTTATCATAGATGGCTGTGTGGATGTCTGCCATAATGCTCCCCATGCTACCGTTCACTAAAACCTCCTTGAGACAAGCCAATCTCTGCGTTGCTATGTAAACATTTCCCCTAGCAAGGTGAAATAAACATCATTTAACATACATCATTGAATAATGGTGGGTGTTTGGTATGTATGGTAAGGAAAGGTATTCTGGTGTGGACCTGGGAGTGGGACCATGAGGTAGTGATAACAACACGTAGAGGAGAACAGTGCCTGGGGCTAGAGATGGTTACTCTGCATCTGCCATGACGTTGTCTGAAGAAACCCATCTGGCATCTAATCTCTATAACATGTGTATGTATGAGGGGGTGGCTGTTTCCCATATAGAGGCATGTGTGGCTGTTTTTGCAATACTGTTGTGCAATGGTTAATTTTTTATTTTACATCATGCATAAACACAGACACAGATGTGTACATGTACGCTTCAACCTACCAACGTTCGCCTCAAACTATTACCTACTCAATTTTACTGATAATGCCTGACATTAACAACAATCAAGGGCTTTTCACAGTACTGATCCGAACCCAGCTAGACGATGCTGTAGTGTGTAGTTAAATAAAATAAATAAAAAGTGTTCTGGACTGGTTACTTATCCACCATAGTTGCTTAACTGTGCTGGAAATGACCGTTTAAAAAGAAAACTTCAGAGGCAGCTTGGTTTGGGTCAGTACGATAGTGTGAAAGGGGTTTAAGATAAAGATATGAATAATATCATATACAGTGGGGCAAAAAAGTATTTAGTCAGCCACCAATTGTGCAAGTTCTCCCACTTAAAAAGATGAGAGAGGCCTGTAATTTTCATCATAGGTACACTTCAACTATGACAGACAAAATGAGAAGAAAAAAAATCTAGGAAATCACAACGTAGGATTCTTAATGAATTTATTTGCAAATGATGGTGGAAAATAAGTATTTGGTCACCTACAAACAAGCAAGATTTCTGACTCTCACAGACCTGTAACTTCTTCTTTAAGAGGCTCCTCTGTCCTTCACTCGTTACCTGTATTAATGGTACCTGTTTGAACTTGTTATCAGTATAAAAGACTCCTGTCCACAACCTCAAACAGTCACACTCCAAACTCCACTATGGCCAAGACCAAAGAGTTGTCAAAGGACACCAGAAACAAAATTGTAGACCTGCACCACGCTGGGAAGACTGAATCTGCAATAGGTAAACAGCTTGGTTTGAAGAAATCAACTGTGGGAGCAATTATTAGGAAATGGAAGACATACAAGACCATTGATAATCTCCCTCGATCTGGGGCTCCACGCAAGATCTCACCCCATGGGATCAAAATGATCACAAGAACGGCGAGTAAAAATCCCAGAACCACACGGGGGGACCTAGTGAATGACCTGCAGAGAGCTGGGACCAAAGTAACAAAGCCTACCATCAGTAACACACTACGCCACCAGGGACTCAAATCCTGCAGTGCCAGACGTGTCCCCCTGCTTAAGCCAGTACATGTCCAGGCCCATCTGAAGTTTGCTAGAGAGCATTTGGATGATCCAGAAGAAGATTGGGAGAATGTCATATGGTCAGATGAAATCAAAATATAACTTTTTGGTAAAAACTCAACTCGTCGTGTTTGGAGGACAAAGAATGCTGAGTTGCATCCAAAGAACACCATACCTACTGTGAAGCATGGAGGTGGAAACATCATGCTTTGGGGCTGTTTTTCTGCAAAGGGACCATGACGACTGATCCGTGTAAAGGAAAGAATGAATGGGGCCATGTATCGTGAGATTTTGAGTGAAAACTTCCTTCCATCAGCAAGGGCATTGAAGATGAAACGTGGCTGGGTCTTTCAGCATGACAATGATCCCAAACACACCGCCCGGGCAACGAAGGAGTGGTTTCGTAAGAAGCATTTCAAGGTCCTGGAGTGGCCTAGCCAGTCTCCAGATCTCAACCCCATAGAAAATCTTTGGAGGGAAAACCTTGTGAAGACTTACAGAAAACGTTTGACCTCTGTCATTGCCAACAAAGGGTATATAACAAAGAATTGAGATAAACTTTTATTATTGACCAAATGCTTATTTTCCACCATCATTTGCAAATAAATTCATTAAAAATCCTACAATGTGATTTTTTTCTCATTTTGTCTGTCATAGTTGAAGTGTACCTATGAGGAAAATTACAGGCCTCTCTCATCTTTTTAAGTGGGAGAACTTGCACAATTGGAGGCTGACTAAATACTTTTTTGCCCCACTGTACCATGTTCTGTGTCTTCATAAAATAAATCTATTAATAACGTGTAATAGACTATAAAAGTGTTTGGTCACTCTCAGCAGGTAGTGTGTTGGGTCAGTCTGATCTGCTTCTCTGAGACTATACACTGCACTTTGATGGGATTTGCAGGTAATTGATTCAGACGTCCATTACACCCTTCTGAAATATTCTAAACGTGGGAGGCCATCAGATGCAATTACAGTGAGTAAAGGCAGATAACTGAATCTAAATGCATGTCCTCAGGTAGTTGCAGTATTACTCTCTGAGTGAGACTATATCATATATCCCAAGTAATATTTGAATTAAACACACTGTTGAGGTAGTGCTTAGCTGTGTTGATACAGTAGCGCAGTCTATCACAGATAATGGTGAGAATTAAGATAGGAAATGTGTTGATTATTGACTAAATAATCAACACACTAAAAGCCTGAAACTGTCTATGAATTGCCCAATTATGTTACAGTTCTTAAGCAGTGTTTCATTTAATTTGAGTGAGATATAAAGTAACTGCCTAGTAGAAGAACTAAAGTATATATGGGGTACTTTATTTAGCAGCTCCCTGTATGAATGAACACTATTTAGCATTAGAGTGATCCTGAGGTTAGCAGACCATTCTTCACCCATGCTGATGTGATGTAGGCTCGCCTCACTGAGCTTCCACACATAGTGAATCTTTCTTCTCCTCGGGATGGTGGCTTCCAATTGGGCTGCTGGAGAGGAGGAGCATAGAACTACATGTGTAACTCATTGTGCTGAAGTACTGTTCATCACCAAAAAAAAAACAGTTGTTCGCTAATCCGGCGAGACCTAGAATCATGAAAAAACGTCTAGCGGGAGCTCGTCTGAGCAGTCGGCTGTGAATGCCCTCACATGCTAGTAAACTTAATGCTGATTGGTTTTTGTTTTGACCACTACAGTGCTGTCTGGTTAGAAGGTGATGTTGAGGCCCATTACTGTAACTTGGTCACTCACGTGGACACCAGTGGCAGTCAGTGCCGTTTAAGATTGGGGAGGACGTTTTATTTTATTTTATGAGCATGGCCTTATTTCTATTACAGCATGTTGGAGGACTGTCATTCATATTCCATTCACCCAGATCAATGTAACATCAATAGGTTTAGGCTAATACACAAATTTCCCCTATACCCATCATAAGGTTGACTACAGCCTAGCCTACGAATTAAAGTTTATAACGTAGGTGCGCATGTCGAAAGTCAGATTGGAGTAATCAAGGTGACAGACAGTTCCATATTCAATACCGCCTTGCACACCCTTGCCTAAATCTAGCTGATCTAGGGTTATAATCATTAGTCCAAACAGTAATTATGATGACTTCCGGAGGACATCCTCCAACCTATCAGAGCTCTTGCAGCATGAGCTGACATGTTGCCCACCCAATCAAATGATCCGATAATGTATATAGTACTGAAATCATAAGCTACAGCTAGCTGGCACTGCAGTGCATAAAATGTGGTTAGTAGTTGACTCCGAGAGAAAGACAATAGTTTAACAGTTTTTAACAAATTAAGTCTTCAAAAATTAAGGAAAAGCAACAGAGAGAAAAAGAGCTAGTTATATTTGTTTAAAAAAAATCATTGTCACTTTCACTTACTTAGCTAGCTAATGCAGCCTGCTAATTTAGCTCACTCAAACACCCGCCTGCCTTTAGTATCACTTACAAGGTTTCCAGCCAACCCTTTTATGGGAGTAAAGTACGTTGGATAAAAAAATGTTGACGTTCGGTTAACTTTCCAAATGTTGAAAAAACAAAATACGCTGCTATCATGAGGCTTGCAAGCTGAAGAACACCATCCCAACAGTGAAGCACGGGGGTGGCAGCATCATGTTGTGGGGGTGCTTTGCTGCAGTAGGGACTGGTGCACTTCACAAAATAGATGGCATCATGAGGTAGGAAAATTACGTGGATATGTTGAAGCAACATCTCAAGATATCTGTCAGGAAGTTAAAACTTGGTTGCAAATGGGTCTTCCAAATGAACAAAGACCCCAAGCATACTTCCAAAGTTGTGACAAAATTGCTTAAGGACAACAAAGTCAAGGTATTGGAGTGGCCATCACAAAGCCCTGACCTCAATCCTATAGAAGATTTGTCGGCAGAACTGAAAAAGCATGCGCGAGCAAGGAGGCCTACAAACCTGACTCAGTTACACCAGCTCTGTCAGGAGGAATGGGCCACAATTCACCCAACTTATTGTGGGAAGCTTGGGGAAGGCTACCCGAAACGTTTGGCCCAGGTTAAACAATTTAAAGGCAATGCTACCAAATACTAATTGAGTTTATGTAAACTTCTGACCAACTGGGAATGTGATGAAATAAATAAAAGCTGAAATAAATGATTCTCTCTACTATTATTCTGACATTTCACATTCTTAAAATAAAGTGGTGATCCTAACTGACCAAAGACAGGGAATTTTTACTAGGATTACATTTCAGGAATTGTGAGTTTAAATGTATTTGGCTAAGGTGTATGTAAACTTCCTACTTCAAATGTACATTTGATGAGCCCTACATTAAAGATATTTAATGAGCCCAAGCCCAATATATACAGTACATTGGGAAAATATTCAGACCCCTTGACTTTTTCCACATTTTGTTACATTTATCTTATTCTAAAATCTATTAACTTGTTTTTTCCCCTCATCAATCAACACACAAAACCCAATAATGATAGAACGAAAACAGGTTTTTATAAATGTTTTAAAATGTATAAAAAATATAAAACTGAAATATCAAATTTACAGAAGTATTAAGACCCTTTACTCAGTACTTTGTTGAAGCACCTTTGGCAGCGATTACAGCCTCGAGTCTTCTTGGGTATGACACTACAAGCTTGCCACACCTGTATTTGTGGAGTTTTCCCATTCTTCTCTGCCGATCCTCTCAAGCGCTGTCAGGTTGGATGGGGAGCATGGCTGCACAGCTATTTTCAGGTCTCTCCAGAGATGTTCGATCGGGTTCAAGTCCGAGCTCTGGCTGTGAAAGTCAAGGAAATTTGTCCCAAAGCCACTTTGGTGGAAACATACCACTGGTGGGAAAATGCTTGTTAGCACTTCCTTTTAAGGGGTCCTTATTACACTGTAGCAAATATTGTAGTTAGCTTTAACAACGCAGAGTTACAGTGTAATAACAGCATGTTACTGGTTATAATTGCGGTCTGTAATTACAGAAGTGTAGCAACGAATGCTTGTTACCTTTTTGTTACAAATGGGCAGGTTTACACTAAATTCACAACATATTTTTTAGCTTCTTCTCAGCTGCATCCAATTCAATAACAACTGTGACGATGATTGGGATCCCTTGTGGATGCACTGGGTGTCTGAGAGATTATAGAAAACAGATCTAATACGAGTGTCATCCCAGATGAGGAATAATACACTATTTCAAGCATAGTACATGTTATATTCACATAAGTACAATGTAATTACTAGTTGTTACACGGGATTTAGTTAGTTAAGTGTATTTTGAGGGGTATTTAATTATAGTGTTACCAAAGTGTTACCAAATGCGCATTAATCTGTCACCAATTGGATGTAAACCTAGCTAGTGTAATGAACGTTACCATATTCTAGCCACACTTTCCTCTGCCCCCTGTTCCTCCCTGACCATCTGCCTCTGTCAGATGCCCAATCATCTAGCTGAACATGATTTGAGAGCGGGAACAAGCATAATGACTGACACAAATGCTGCATATATTTGTTGGGTACAACAACAAGTCTCCTTTTCAAATGGGGTGAAAACTCCATTTTGACGGGTCCAAGTTAAGACTTAATTGCGCATAGAACAATGGAGGTGTCATTTTTTTTTTCAAAGGTACACAAGCTGGAAGTCTTTCTAAAGTTCACTCTTAACTATTTATACATCAAGTCCACACAGCTCGGAGGACTGCTGAGTCCACATATCCACCACTGTATTAGGAAGTTCAAGCTACTTCTGAAACAAAAGTTAATGGTGCAATCTTGAAGTCCATAAAAATTGGAATTATACCTCATCAGCAAACCTACAGTACAGTTACATTTTGGACACCCTGATTTGCATTTCTGTGCCCTGGCTTTCAACTAATAACCAAATGCCAAGTTACATCATTTTTGCTAAGTCATGAGTTCATAATCTATGTTTCACAAGAATACACATAAAAAATTATGCTATGCACAGCAAATCATAGGTTTATGTAATGTTTTTTTTATTTTTTTAAATTGAACACGATTATATGTTGCAGTAACAGTGAAGAGCTCCCACACATACAGTACAGTGCCCTGCTGTACAATAGATAGAATCACAAAGCAGTACCTAAGAAGCACTACACTGCAGTGAGGACTTAAATGAACCCATCTCCCTCTTGCCTTAGGATGTGTGTTACACAATTTCAGAGCCTCACTCCCTCTCAGTTTGCTGACCATCAGCTGAATGGGCACTCTCCTTTCCCTTGGCTCTATTCCCAATGTGTTTGGCTTCACGTTGCCCACCTGTGATTTAGATTGTGTGGTCAGCTGTTTCAGATTGTCTTTTGGAGCCCTGGAATTTATAGCACATGAGAGAACTTGGGGACAATGCAGTGATACACTATATGGGCAAAAGTATGTGGACACCTGCTTGTCGAACATCTCATTCCAAAAACATGCATTAATGTGGAGTTGGTCCCCCCTTTGCTACTATAATAGACTCCACTCTTCTGGGAAGGCTTTCCACTAGATGCTGGAACATTGCTGTGGGAACTTGCTTCCATTCATCCACAAGAGCATTAGTGAGGTTGGGCACTGCTGTTGGCCAATTAGGCCTGTTTCGCTGTCGGTGTTCCAATTAATCCTAAAGTTGTTTGATGGGGTTGAGGTCAAGGCTCTGTGCAGACCAGTCAAATGTTTCCACACCGATCTCATCAAACCATTTCTCACTTTGTGCACAGGGGCATTGTCATGCTCAAACAGGAAAGGGCTTTCCCCAAACTGTTGCCACAAAGTTGGAACCACATAATCATCTAGAATGTAATTCTATGCTGTAGCGTTAATATTGCAACTAATGGGCCTAGACTGAACCATGAAAAACAGCCCCAGACAATTATTCCTACTACACCAAATTTTACAGTTGGCACTATGCATTCGGGCAGCTAGCGTTCTTCTGGCTTCCGCCCAACCCATATTCGTCCTTCGTACTGCCAGATGGTGAAGCTTTATTCATCACTCCAGAGAATGTGTTTCCACTGCTCCAGAATCCTATGGCAGCGAGCTTTACACCACTCCAGCCGACACTTGGCATTGCGCATGGTGATCTTAGGCTTGTGTGCGGCTCCTCGGCCATGGAAACCTATTTCATTGCAGTTTGGAACTGGTGGTGAGTGTTGCAACCGAGGACAGACGATTTTTACGCGCAAGGCTCTTCAGCACTCGGTGGTCCCATTCTGTGAACTTGTGTGGCCTACCACTTCGCAACTGAGTTGTTGTTCAAGGGGTGTCCACATGGCCTTGGGAGCCAATGGTTCAAATGATTTTACAAAAGCAATTTATACCCAGTTTATATCCAATTAAATGTTCTAAAAGACAAATATTCACTCTGAGCAAACACTTCTTGTTGCATTTATTTTTATATTTTTGAGTGATGATTGTGCAGTAATGGAATGAGGACAAAGAGGGAGCACCACATCTAATTTCAGTAACTCATTACAAGTAACTCATTGGGGTGGCAGGTAGCTTAGTAGTTAGAGCGTTGGACCAGTAACCGAAAGGTTGCTTGATCGAATCCCGAGCTGACAAAGTAAAAACCTGTTGTTCTGAACTAGGGAGTTAACCCACTGTTCTGAGGCTGTCATTGTAATTAAGAATTTGTTCTTAACTTTCTTGCCTAGTTAAATAATAATTTAAAAAATGGTCTCCCTTTATGAGTTTACTCTAACCCACTGTGAAATCTCAGTTGTGAAAACTCCCACATACAGGTATCTGCCAAAACAAAGGAAATCCCAACGAAGGTCCTAAATAGGGCATTGGCCCACTAGAACAGCTTCCATGTGCCTTGCCATAGATTCTACAAGTGTCTGGAACTCTATTGGAGGGATGCAACACCATTCTTCCCTAAGAAATTCCATCATTTGGTGTTTTGTTGGTGGTAGAAAACATTGTCTCAAGGACCTCTTGTAAGTTTTTAATAGCATATGTACATTTAGCAGACAATCTTATCCAGAGCAACTTAAGTCGACTAGTCAACTAGTCTGCTCAGGGATTTGAACCAGCAATCTTTCGGATACTAACACCCAACACTCTTAACCACTCGGCTACGGTATATCCCCGGTATAGCCCCCCTCTCCAGTAATCTGTGTCAGACACTCATAAATGTGCCTCTACTCACAGAATGTTTCAGAGATAAAGTTATAGGCTACTGCGTGCATTCAATCAAATGTTTGCAGTCAAACAACCAATAGTACTACGCGCCTCTGGTTCTTCTCCCGTGTTTGGTCTGGACTGTGTTCTGGTATGAATGGAGACCACCCTTTTTGAGCGAACCCTGGTGCGTCGTTCAGTGCGCTACACCAACTACTCCAAACCAATTTGGTATGAAAGCCCCCTGAGAGAGACATCCACACTTTAAACCCCTAGGCTAATTTGAGACCCCTCTTTCAAAGTCACTGAGATCTCTTCTTCTAGCCATGGTAGCTAAAATAATTAATTTTATACATTACTCGAAGCATTAGATGTTAATTGCGTAATTAGCTCAGGAACCACACGTTTCTGGAAGCACCGGCTTTCAATATACTTTCTATCCCTCAAGTTTATTTTATTTTGTAATTTACCAGTAAAATGGCTTGCAGCATCAGCAGAGTTTTCTGTACATGAAGTCCAGGGCCTTAGAGGACCTCAGGGCCCAAACTGATTCAAGAAGCTAAGTTTCTTACATGTCCATTTTTAGAAGCTTTTTATTTTCATCTCAGCATTTGCAACAACACACTGTCAGCTCCTTGTGCTGGCTGCTTAAGGCAGTGGATGTGAGGTGAAGCACACAGAGGAGTGAATCCCTGACCTGACTGACATCTGACAGGGTAGGTAGGGATCTTCTGCATAATGCTGACCAAGCAAAGATTTTTCATTGTAGAGTAGCGGGGGTAGTTCCAGTTGAACTTCTTTTCACTATCACCTTTGTTGCTCATTATGAATATTAAGCTACGTTACCTCATGGCTCTCTTGGCAATGAAACGATTCAACCGAAAAGTGGTATGCACAGTTATGTTGTCTGCCAGTTGATGACCTGCAAATACCTGGATCTGATACAGATTATTTAATTGTCAATCTCATCTCTCAAAGATGGCGTAGCAGTGCGGACATGTTTGTTGATGTCCCTTGTCAATTTTAGAAGCTAACCATCAGAAGCTAACCAGCTAATAAGCTACTAGCTCTCTAGTCATTGTTAGCCACTGCTTGCGGCCTTTTCCTTTAGCTCAGACACCAGACGCTTTTAGCCTGGATAATACCTTCCAGTCTGTACAGCGCAATATCAATCCTGAGCATATCGGACTGCTTTTCTCCACTACATCACCGGATTCCTGCAGTAAGCTCTGGACCATTACACTGGATCATCGCAGCTAGCTAGCTGCTACCGAGTGGCCCAGCCCCGAAGCTAGCCTTGTGCCAGACCCATCTCTCCGCCTGCTCTGTTGACCCTATACACAGCTGATGCCTCCCGGACTCTTCACTAGCACGACAAGAAGCCACTACATCACCGGATTCCTGCCGTTAGCTCTGGACCTTTGCACCATCATTGCAGCTAGCTAGCTGCAACTGAGTGGCTATAGTGACCAACTCTCTTGTCCCGAAGCCAGCACCTGTCTCAAGCCAGGCGCATCTCCGGCTAGCAAACTAAATTACTCCAGCTACAATACCTCTTTTGCCAATTGGCCTGGACACGGAGCCCCGCCGATCCATCACGACTGGTCTGCCGACGTAATTACGTCCGATGTGCCCTCAAACGGCATTTGCCGGACGTCGGTGCTAACTGCCTGCTAACTTTCTGAACATCGTGTCTCCCGCTCGCCTAGTGTAGTAACGGCTTCCCTGTTTCATCTATTGCTGTTCACTGGACCCTATGATCACTTGGCTACATAGCTGCTGCCTGCTGGACTGTTCATTAATCACGGTACTCTATTTAGTTTATTTTGTTTATCTGTCAGCCCCAGCCTCAAACTCAGGCCTTGTGTGTAATTAACTGACTCTCTCTGCCCATTCATCAACATTTTCCCTTTTGTTTTTGTCTTAGCTGATTAGCTGTTGTTGTCTTACCCATTGTTGTCTTAGCTAGCTCTCCCAATCAACACCTGTGATTGCTTTATGCCTCACTTTATGTCTTTCTCTAATGTCAATAAGCCTTGTCTACTGTTGTTTAGGGTAGTTATCGTTGTTTTATTTTACTGCGGAGCCTATAGACCCACTCAACATGCCTCAGATAGCTCTTTTGTCCCACCTCCCACGCATGCGGTGACCTCACCTAGCATAACTAGTGCCTCCAGAGATGCAACCTCTCTTATCGTCACTCAATAACTAGGTTTACCTCCACTGTACCCGCACCCTACCATACACGTCTCTACATTATGCCCTGAGTCTATCCCACCACGCCCATAAATCTGCTCCTTTTATTCTCTGTTCCCAACGCACTAGACGACCAGCTCTGATAGCCTTTAGCCGTACCCTCATCCTACTCCTCCTCTGTTCCTTGGGTGATGTAGACGTTAACCCCGGCCCTGTGTGTTCCCAGGCACTCTCATTTGCTGACTTCTATAACTGTAAAAGCCTTGGTTTCATGCATGTTAACATCAGAAGCCTCCTCCCTAAGTTTGTTTTACTCTCTGCTTTAGCACACTCCGCCAACCCTGATGTCCTTGCCGTGTCTGAATCCTGGCTTAGGAAGATCAAAAATTCTGAGATTTCCATCCCCAACCACAACATTTTCTGTCAAGATAGAACTGACAAAGGGGGAGGAGTTAGCCTGCAAAGTTCTGTCATACTTTCCAGTTCTATGCCCAAACAGTTCGAGCTTCTAATTTAAAAAATGTATCTCTCCAGAAATAAGTCTCTCGCCTGTTATAGACCCCCCTCAGCTCCCAGCTGTGCCCTGGACACCATATGTGAATTGATTACCCCCATCTATCTTCAGAGTTCGTTCAGTTAGGTGACCTAAACTGGGATATGCTTAACACCCCGGCCGTCCTACAATCTAAGACAGATGCCCTCAATCTCACACAAATTATCAAGGAACCCACCAGGTACAACCCTAAATCCGTAAACATAGGCACCCTCGTAGATATTATCCTGACCAACTTACACTCCAAATACACTTCTGCTCTTTTCTATCAGGATCTCAACGATCACTGTCTCATTGTCTGCATCCGTTATGTGTCCGTGGTCAAAAGACCACACCTCATCACTATAAAACGCTCCCTAAAACAATTCTGCAAGCAGGTCTTTCTAATCGACCTGGCCCGGGTATCCTGGAAGGGTATTGACCTCACCCCGTCAGTAGAGGGTGCCTGGTTGTTCTTTAAAAGTAATTTCCTCACCATCTTAAATAAGCCATCCCCTTTCAAAAAATGTTGAACGAAGAACAGATATTTCCCTTGGTTCACTCCAGACCTGACTGCCCTCAATCAGCACAAAAACATCCTGTGGCGGACTGCACTAGCATCGAATAGTCCCCGCGACATGCAACTTTTCAGGGAAGTCAGGAACCAATACACACAGTCAGTTAGAAAAGCAAAGGCTATCTTTTTCAAACAGAAATTTACATCCTGTAGCTCTACCTCCACAAAGTTTTGGGACACTGTAAAGTCCATGGAGAATAAGAGCACCTCCTCCCTGCTTCCCACTGCACTGAGGCTAGGAAACACTGTCACCCCACGATAAATCCACGATAATCGAGAATTTCAACAAGCATTTCTCTACGGCCAGCCGTGCTTTCCTCCTGACTACCTCAACCCTGGCCAACAGCTCTGCAACCCCTGCAGCTACTTGCCCAAGCCTCCCCAGCTTCTCCTTCACCCAAAGCCAGATAGCTGATGTTCTGAAAGAGCTGCAAAACTTGGACCCATACAAATGGAGCTGGGCTAGACAATCTGGACCCTCTCTTTCTAAAATTATCCGCCACCATTGTTGCAACCCCTATTACTAGCCTGTTCAACCTCTCCTTCGTATCGTTCAAAATTCCTAAAGATTGGAAAGCTGCCGTGGTTATCCCCCTCTTCAAAGGGGGTGACACTCTAGACCCAAACTGTTACAGATCTATATCCATCCTGCCCTGCCTTTCTAAAGTCTTCAAACGCCAAGTTAACTAACAGATCACTGACCATTTCGAATCCCATCTTACCTTCTCCGCTGTGCAATCTGGTTTCTGAGCTGGTCACAGGTGCACCTCAGCCACGCTCAAGGTACTAAACGATATCATAACCGCCATCAATAAAAGACAGTCCTGTGCAGCCATCTTCATCGACCTGGCCAAGGCTTTCGACTCTGTCAATTACCGTATTCTTATCGGCAGACTCAACAGCCTTGGTTTCTCAAATGACTGCCTCGCCTGGTTCACCAACAACTTCTCAGATAGAGTTCAGTGTGTCAAATCGCAGGGCCTGTTATCCGGACCTCTGGTAGTCTCTATGTACCACAGGGTTCAATTCTCGGGCCGACTCTTTTCTCTGTATATAGTAATGATGTCGCTCTTACTGCGGGTGATTCCTTGATCCACCTCTACGCAGACGACACCATTCTGTATACATCTGGACCTTCCTTGGACACTGTGTTAACAAACCTCCAAACGGGCTTCAATGCCATACAACATTCCTTCTGTGGCCTCCAACTGCTCTTTAATGCTAGTTAAACTAAATGTATGCTCTTCAACTGATCGCTGCCCGCACCCGCCTGCCCGACTAGCATCACTTCTCTGGACGGTTCTGACTTAGAATATGTGGACAACAAATACCTAGGTGTCTGGCTAGACTGTAAACTCTCCTTCCAGACTCACATTAAGCATCTCCAATCCCAAATTAAATCTAGAATCGGCTTCCTATTTCACAACAAAGCCTCCTTCACTCATGCTGCCCTCCTAAAACTGACTATCCTACCAATACTCGACTTTGGCGATGTCATTTACAAAATAGCCCCCAACACTCTACTCAGCAAATTGGATGCAGTCTATCACAGTGCTATCCGTTTTGTCACCAAAGCCCCATATACCACCCACCACTGTGACCTGTATGCTCTCGTCGGCTGGTCCTCGCTACACATCGCCAAACCCACTGGCTCCAGGTCATCTATAAGTCTTATGTATGGTTCCATTCTCTTTATTAGGAAGTGAAACCGAATTGCAAGAATTGCTGAAGTTGGAGACTTATATCTCCCTCACTAACTTTCTGAGCAGTTTACCGATCGCTGCAGCTGTACACAGCCCATCTGTAAATAGCCCATCCAACTACCTACCTCATCCCCATATTGTTTTTATTTACTTTTTTGCTCTTTTGCACACCAGTATTTCTACTTGCACATCATCATCTGCACATCTATCACTCCAGTGTTAATTTCCTAAATTGTAGTTACTTCACTACTATGGCCTATTTATTGCCTTACCTCCTTACTCCATTTGCACACACTGTATATAGATCTTTCTATTGTGTTATTGACTGTAATTTTGTTTATCCCACGTGTAACTCTGTGTTGTTGTTTTTTGTCGCACTGCTTTGCTTTATCTTGGCCAGGTCCCAGTTGTAAATGAAAACTTGTTCTCAACTGGCCTACCTGGTTAAATAAAGGTGAAATGTGTAAAAAGGAAATTATGATTACTGATAGCGGGGTCAGTTAGACAAAGGGGATTGCATGTCTGTAAGTCATTGGAGTTGGACTGGACAGGAGATTACATTGACTCTAATGAGAACCTGCACTAGGTCTACTGAACCAGTATAACAGAACCATATGCTGCTGTGCTGGGTGAACAATGAGGTGAGCTCTGTTAACCCCTAAGTAAAACTAGCGTAAAACTGGCGTAAAACTAGCATTGAAAGCTTGATCAGCATGCCAGGGCGGCCTGATAGAGAGGGGGCAGGAGAGGCATGGTGGCTTCCTGTCCTAATCTGATTTATGTTAACATGGTTGCGAGCTAATGTACTGTGCCAGGGACTTCTTTCACTGGTTTTAATGGAGAGAGAGAGAGAGAGGCAGCTGATGCAAATAGACTCCATATGCGTTCCTCCACTTCCCTTTCCTCCTCTCACTCCTCCACTTTTATTCCATTAAATCTAGATGGGACAATGTTTCAGATAACCTCTATAACAATAAGTTACAGCATGGCAATAAAAACTGTCGAGAGAATGAATTAATCATTAAATGCAAGATAGCAATTTTCAAAAACATATTGCTTAAAGCATAAGAACAGAAGCTAAATATGACCTGAAACATTCCCTGTCTGTCTTCAGTATTCAGAGAGGGTGTGAATAACTGGACACTTTATTTTAACTTCAGAAAGTCCAGCCTCAAACAGGATGCGTCATACAGGCCTGCTGGGGAGAGTCAATTCAGCCAAGCTTTGGGCTGGTGTTTGTGTTCACAACGGGTCAGGTCCCTGAGGGAACAGCAGACACTCTCTGACGAGCACCATCACCACAGGGAAGACGTCAGAGGGAGATGAAAACAAAATTTTAGAAGTACAGTACCAGTGCCTTCCTCATTCCTGACCAAAGACAACAACCAGAGATTTAACAGTAAAAGTTAAGAAATCAGAACCATTGATTCATAAATTACTTTTGTAACATTGCCAGCTAATGAACAAGACACCCAACCCCACCTCAACTCACAGAGCCCCAAAGTATATTACAGACAGCAGCCAAAAAAGGGAATAATCTGAAACAAATGTTTTAAAGTGATAAAGCAGAGGAAAGCTGCAGGTCCTTGGGGTTTGTGCTGTACCTAATAATGCTTTGTGTGATTTGTAAAAATCCCTGCTGGATCCAAAGCCCTGCCAGCAAGCACTCTCCTGCTTCCATACGACAGCTCTGCCGCTAACAAACCACTGGTGTTGATGTGTCACAGGGTGCTGGGGGGGATCACTTGTTTATAATTCAAGGCTAGGGCCATGGAGGGGCTCTCGCCGTCTGCCAGGGTAGGGCCCAGGGGCCCGGGATGGAGGCCAGATGAGATGGCTGGGAGGGGAGCCACCCGGCCTCCACCCTACAGAGTACAACAGCTGTCCTATGGGTGATGCAGGTCCATGAGGTAAATAAAGTCTGCAGTAGAATGATAAATATGTAATATGACAAAAAGTCATCATTCAAAGCATGAATCACAGTAGCTGCATTGAAGTTCAAATTCAACGCCATGCAACTCTAGTTACATAAGTTAACTAGAAGTTTCAGTTTCTGGAGAGAGCATTTAGACCTGAAATGCTGTCCTGCGCATATCTTTTCTCCTGTTGAGCTACAGTAGATGCAGCTGCCATTTGTATAGAGGACAAAGGCATTCTGAGTCTCTGAGAAAAACCTAGCTAGACAAAATTAGGCCTGACAATGTGAGAGTGAGAGAGAGAGAGAGATCATTCATGAATCGAAACAGAGAGGAACAGAAGAGTCCCTTGTCCTTCTAACATAATTGCCTTTCTCTGCCCAACTCTTAGTCTCTCTTTCAAGTTTCTAACCTCCTCCTTCCTCCTTCTATCCCTCCCTCATCCCATCTCATCTCCATCCTCTCAAAAGGTTTGAGTGTTTATGGCTACTGAGATTATATAATTATCATTGTAGCATGTAGCAGTAATAGTTTTTAAATGTACTAGATGAGGCATGCATATTACTCTTGTGTTGTCCTCAAATCAAATTTGATTTGTCACATTCCCCGTAAAGTGAAATGCTTACTTATGGGCCATTCCCGACAATGCAGAGAGGAAAAAAATCTAAATAATATAAAAATAATAGCCCAAGGAATAAATACACAGTGAGTAACGCTAACTTGGCTATATACACAGGGCAACAGTACTGAGTTGATGTGCAGGGGAACGAGGTAATTGAGGTATATACAGTGCCTTCAGAAAGTATTCACACGCATTTAACTTTTTCTACATTTTGTTGTGATACAGCCTATATTTAAAATGTATTACATTGAGATTTTGTGTCACTGATCTACACACACTACCCCATAATTTCGAAGTGGTGTTTTGTTTGTTTGCCACAATGACCATCGTTATGTTTGGAGGAAAAAGGGGGATGCTTGCAAGCCGAAGAACACCATCCCAACCGTGAAGCACAGGGGTGGCAGCATCGGGGGGTGCTTTGCTGCAGGAGGGACTGGTGAACTTTACAAAATAGATGGCATCATGATAGATGAAATTATGTGGATATATTTGAAGCAACATCTTAAGACATCAGTCAGGAAGTTAAAGCTTGGTCACAATTGGATCTTCCAAATGGACAATGACCCCAAGCATATTTCCAAATTTGTGGCAAAATGGCTTATGGACAACAAAGTCAAGATATTGGAGTGGCCATCACAAAGCCCTGACCTCAATCCCATAGAAGATTTGTGGGCAGAACTGAAGAAGCGTGTGTGAGCAAGGAGGCCTACAACCCTGACTAAGTTACACCAGCTCTGTCAGGAGGAATGGGCATAATTCACCCAACTTATTGTGGGAAGCTTGTGGAAGGCTACCCAAAATGTTTGACCCAAGTTAAACAATTTAAAGGCAATGCTACCAAATACCAATTGAGTGTATGTGAATTTCTGACCCACTGGGAATGTGATGAAAGAAATAAAATCTTAAATAAATCATTCTCTCTACTATTATTCTGACATTTCACATTCTTAAAATAAAGTGGTGGTACTAACTGGCCTAAGACTGCGAATTTTTACAAGGATTAAATGTCAGGAATTGTGAAAAACTGAGTTTAAATGCATTGGGCTAATATATATGTAAACTTCTGACTTCAACTGTATACGCCGGAGGCTCCGGACCGCGGATCAACACTGGAGGCTTCGTGCCATGGATCCTCACTGTAGGCTCCGGGCCATATATCATCACTGGAGACTTCGTGCCATGGATCATCACTGGAGGCTTCGTGCCATGGATCATCACTGGAGGCTTCGTGCCATGGATCATCACTGGAGGCTTCGTGCCATGGATCATCACTGGAGGCTTCGTGCCATGGATCATCACTGGAGGCTTCGTGCCATGGATCATCACTGGAGGCTTCGTGCCATGGATCATCACTGGAGGCTTCGTGCCATGGATCATCACTGGAGGCTTCGTGCCATGGATCATCACTGGAGGCTTCAGGCCATGGATCATCATTGTAGGCTTCGAATGTGGAGCCAGAACAGGTCTCACCGGACTGAGGAGACGTACTGGCAGCCTAGTGTGTAGAGCTGCCACAACACGTCCTGGCTGGATACCCACTCTAGCTCGGTGAGTGTGGAGAGCTGGCACAGGACGCACTGGGCTATGAGTTCCATCAATCGCACCTGGGCTGCAGTCGCCTATCCGGACCCGTTTTGCTGCCTTCGCGGAGCCCCACCGGGCCTTCACAACTGGACTGCCGACGTTATCTACCCGAAGGGGTTATTCGGCTGGCTCCTCCGTCGCGACGTTACCTGAACGCCCATCTGCGGCCTGCTAACCGTTAGCTGTCTTACCGGCTGCTATCTGAATAGACAATCGGACAATTTTTTATTTTTTTAATTTTTTTTATTATTATTATTATGTTTTCTTCTTGGGCCTCTATAACTATATCTATTGTTTTTATTTTTGTTGTTGTTGTGTGATTTGGATTGATCCCCTCTACCACACGGAACCCCACTAATCTACTGACGGAGCGCAGGAGGTGGCCAACAACAGACCTCCATCCTATGCTAGCTTGCTACCGATGCCCTGGCTAGCTGTCTAAATCACCAACCAACCTCTCCACTCACCGGACCCTTTTGATCACTCGACTAAGCATGCCTCTCCTTAATGTCAATATGTCTTGTCCATTTCTGTTCTGGTTAGTGTTTATTGGCTTATTTCACTGTAGAGCCTCTAGTCCTGCTCACTATACCTTATCCAACCTATTAGTTCCACCACCCACACATGCAATGACATCTCCTGGTTTCAACGATGTTTCTAGAGACAATATCTCTCTCTTCATCACTCAATACCTAGGTTTACCTCCACTGTATTCACATCCTACCATACATTTGTCTGTACATTATACCTTGATGCTATTTTATCGCCCCCAGAAACCTCCTTTTACTCTATGTTCCAGACGTTCTAGACGACCAATTCTCATAGCTTTTAGCCGTACCCTTATTCTACTCCTCCTATGTTCCTCTGGCGATGTAGAGGTGAATCCAGGCCCTGCAGTGCCTAGCTCCACTCCTATTCCCCAGGCGCTCTCTTTTGACGACTTCTGTAACCGTAATAGCCTTGGTTTCATGCATGTTAACATTAGAAGCCTCCTCCCTAAGTTTGTTCTATTCACTGCTTTAGCACACTCTGCCAACCCGGATGTTCTAGCTGTGTCTGAATCCTGGCTTAGGAAGACCACCAAAAACTCAGACATTTTAATTCCAAACTACAACATTTTCAGACAAGATAGAACTGCCAAAGGGGGCGGTGTTGCAATCTACTGCAAAGATAGCCTGCAGAGTTCTGTCCTACTATCCAGGTCTGTACCCAAACAATTCGAACTTCTACTTTTAAAAATCCACCTCTCTAAAAACAAGTCTCTCACCGTTGCCGCCTGCTATAGACCACCCTCTGCCCCCAGCTGTGCTCTGGACACCATATGTGAACTGATTGCCCCCCATCTATCTTCAGAGTTCGTGCTGCTAGGCGACCTAAACTGGAACATGCTTAACACCCCAGCCATCCTACAATCTAAACTTGATGCCCTCAATCTCACACAAATAATCAATGAACCTACCAGGTACCTCCCCAAAACCTTAAACACGGGCACCCTCATAGATATCATCCTAACCAACTTCCCCTCTAAATACACCTCTGCTGTCTTCAACCAAGATCTCAGCGATCACTGCCTCATTGCCTGCATCCGTAATGGGTCAGCGGTCAAACGACCTCCACTCATCACTGTAAAACGCTCCCTGAAACACTTCTGCGAGCAGGCCTTTCTAATCGACCTGGCCGGGGTATCCTGGAAGGATATTGATCTCATCCCGTCAGTAGAGGATGCCTGGATATTTTTTAAAAATGCCTTCCTAACCATCTTAAATAAACATGCCCCATTTAAGAAATTTAGAACCAGGAACAGATATAGCCCTTGGTTCTCCCCAGACCTGACTGCCCTTAACCAACACAAAAACATCCTATGGCGTTCTGCATTAGCATCGAACAGCCCCCGTGATATGCAGCTGTTCAGGGAAGCTAGAAATCATTATACACAGGCAGTTAGAAAAGCCAAGGCTAGCTTTTTCAAGCAGAAATTTGCTTCCTGCAACACTAACTCAAAAAAGTTCTGGGACACTGTAAAGTCCATGGAGAATAAGAACACCTCCTCCCAGCTGCCCACTGCACTGAAGATAGGAAACACTGTCACCACTGATAAATCCACCATAATTGAGAATTTCAATAAGCATTTTTCTACGGCTGGCCATGCTTTCCACCTGGCTACTCCTACCCCGGATAACAGCACTGCACCCCCAACAGCAACTCGCCCAAGCCTTCCCCATTTCTCCTTCTCCCAAATCCATTCAGCTGATGTTCTGAAAGAGCTGCAAAATCTGGACCCCTACAAATCAGCCGGGCTAGACAATCTGGACCCTTTCTTCCTAAAATTATCTGCCGAAATTGTTGCCACCCCTATTACTAGCCTGTTCAACCTCTCTTTCGTGTCGTCTGAGATTCCCAAAGATTGGAAAGCAGCTGCGGTCATCCCCCTCTTCAAAGGGGGGGACACTCTTGACCCAAACTGCTACAGACCTATATCTATCCTACCGTGCCTTTCTAAGGTCTTCGAAAGCCAAGTCAACAAACAGATTACCGACCATTTCGAATCTCACCATACCTTCTCTGCTATGCAATCCGGTTTCAGAGCTGGTCATGGGTGCACCTCAGCCACGCTCAAGGTCCTAAACGATATCTTAACCGCCATCGATAAGAAACATTACTGTGCAGCCGTATTCATTGATCTGGCCAAGGCTTTCGACTCTGTCAATCACCATATCCTCATCGGCAGACTCGACAGCCTTGGTTTCTCAAATGATTGCCTCGCCTGGTTCACCAACTACTTCTCTGATAGAGTTCAGTGTGTCAAATCGGAGGGTCTGCTGTCCGGACCTCTGGCAGTCTCTATGGGGGTGCCACAGGGTTCAATTCTTGGACCGACTCTCTTCTCTGTATACATCAATGAGGTCGCTCTTGCTGCTGGTGAGTCCCTGATCCACCTCTACGCAGACGACACCATTCTGTATACTTCCGGCCCTTCTTTGGACACTGTGTTAACAACCCTCCAGGCAAGCTTCAATGCCATACAACTCTCCTTCCGTGGCCTCCAATTGCTCTTAAATACAAGTAAAACTAAATGCATGCTCTTCAACCGATCGCTACCTGCACCTACCCGCCTGTCCAACATCACTACTCTGGACGGCTCTGACTTAGAATACGTGGACAACTACAAATACTTAGGTGTCTGGTTAGACTGTAAACTCTCCTTCCAGACCCATATCAAACATCTCCAATCCAAAGTTAAATCTAGAATTGGCTTCCTATTTCGCAACAAAGCATCCTTCACTCATGCTGCCAAACATACCCTTGTAAAACTGACCATCCTACCAATCCTCGACTTTGGCGATGTCATTTACAAAATAGCCTCCAATACCCTACTCAACAAATTGGATGCAGTCTATCACAGTGCAATCCGTTTTATCACCAAAGCCCCATATACTACCCACCATTGCGACCTGTATGCTCTCGTTGGCTGGCCCTCGCTTCATACTCGTCGCCAAACCCACTGGCTCCATGTCATCTACAAGACCCTGCTAGGTAAAGTCCCCCCTTATCTCAGCTCGCTGGTCACCATAGCATCTCCCACCTGTAGCACACGCTCCAGCAGGTATATCTCTCTAGTCACCCCCAAAACCAATTCTTTCTTTGGCCGCCTCTCCTTCCAGTTCTCTGCTGCCAATGACTGGAACGAACTACAAAAATCTCTGAAACTGGAAACACTTATCTCCCTCACTAGCTTTAAGCACCAACTATCAGAGCAGCTCACAGATTACTGCACCTGTACATAGCCCACCTATAATTTAGCCCAAACAACTACCTCTTTCCCAACTGTATTTAATTTTAATTAATTTATTTATTTTGCTCCTTTGCACCCCATAATTTTTTATTTCTACTTTGCACATTCTTCCATTGCAAAACTACCATTCCAGTATTTTACTTGCTATAGTGTATTTACTTTGCCATCATGGCCTTTTTTGCCTTTACCTCCCTTCTCACCTCACATTGTATATAGACTTGTTTATACTGCATTATTGACTGTATGTTTGTTTTTACTCCATGTGTAACTCTGTGTCGTTTTATCTGTCGAACTGCTTTGCTTTATCTTGGCCAGGTCGCAATTGTAAATGAGAACTTGTTCTCAACTTGCCTACCTGGTTAAATAAAGGTAAAATAAAAATTTAAAAAAATGACGGCGCACTGGAGGCATGGTGCGTAGAGCCAGCGCAGGACAGCGCACCGTAGGTCTGAAGCACAGAGCTGGCATAACTCGTCCTGGCTGGATACCCCCCTTAGCCCGGCAAGTGTGGGGAGCTGGAAGTTACATAAGGGAATGTTAAGGGCATACTTAAGGGGTTTTACGGTAGTTTGAAGGCATGTATGAGAGAAAGAGTATCTGGTAGCCATGGAGATGGCCTGATTCACTGACTAAACATCTCTTCAAAGAGATCGCTTTCATTTTGTGAGATAGCAAAATATAACTTCTCCAATTAAGACACGATAATCAAAATGTTTCAGAAGATAATAAGCATGTTTCTTGGAGTTACTTGTTTCTCAATTTCCTTATATCAAGGCAGTTTACAGAGTAGCTAACTAGCCAGCTAGCTTTGTAGCCATGGATTGTGCACCTTCCATTGTGTCGCTAAGTAGTTAGCTGGTTGATGTTTTATTTTCGCAGCCAGAGCAGGAGAAGGCAACATACACCTCCACAAATGCTGTTTATATTGATATCCATACTGAATGAAGCAGTTAAGGAACCACAGTAACGAAACTATAAACAGGGGTTACCAGCACCAGAGTCAATGTGCGAGGGCACAGGTTACTCAAGGCAATTGAGGTAATATGTACATGTGTGGAGGGGGGGGGGGGGGTGTCAACGCAAATAGTCCGGGTAGCCATTTGGTTAGCTGTTCAGGAGTCTTATGGCTTGGGGGTAGAAGCTGTTAAGAAGCCTTCATCGTTGTCTGTGATCAGGCCTACCACTGTTGTGTCTTCGGCAAACTTAAGGATGGTGTTGGATGGTGTTGGAGGATGGTGTTGGGACTGAGTGCACACCCCGAGGGACCCCCGTGTTCAGATCAGGATGGCAGATGTGTTGTTACCTATCCTTACCACCTGGGGGTGGCACGTCAGGAAGTCCAAGATCCAAGATGCTGTTGGAATGTATTTTGTCCCAGGGACCTTAGCTTAATGATGCGCTTTGAGGGCACTATGGTGTTGAATGCTGAGCTGTAGTCAATGAATAGCATTCTCACTTAGGTATTCCTTTTGTCCAGGTGGAAAAGGGCAGTGTGGAGTGCAATAGAGATTGCATCATCTGTGGATCTGTTGGAGCGGTTTGCAAATTGGAGTGGGTCTAGGGTTTCTGGATAATGGTGTTGATGTGAGCCATGACCAGCCTTTCAAAGCACTCCATGACTACAGACGTGAGTGCTATGGGATGGTAGTCGTTTAGGCAGGTTGCCTTGGTGATCTTTGGCACAGGGACTATGGTGGTCTGCTTGAAGCATGTTGGTATTACAGACTCGGTCAGGGAGAGGTTGAAAATGTCAGTGAAGACACTTGTCAGTTGGTCAGCGCATACTCAGAGTACACATCCTGGTAATCCATCTGGCCCTGCGGCCTTGTGAATGTTGGCCTGTTTAAAGGTCTTACTCACATTAGCTACGGAGAGCGTGATCACACAGTCATCCGGGAACAGCTGGTGCGCTCAAGCATGTTTCAGTGTTGCTTGCCTCGAAGCGAGCATAGAAGTCATTTAGGTCGTCTGGTAGGCTCGTTTCACTGGGCAGCTCACTGCTGTGCTTCCCTTTGTAGTCCGTAATAGTTTACAAGCCCTATCACATCCAAAGAGCTTCAGAGCCGGTGTAGTAGGATTCAATCTTAGTCCTGTATTGACGTTTTGCCTGTTTGACGGTTTGTCAGAGGTCAGAGCAGCTTTTCTTATAAGCGTCCGGGTTAGAGTCCCGCTCCTTGAAAGCGGCAGCTCTACTCTTTAGCCCGTGCGGATGTTGCCTGTAATCCATGGTTTCTGGTTGGGGTATGTACGTACGGTCACTGTGGGGATGACGTCATTGATGCACTTATTGATGAAGCCAGTGACTGATGTGGTGTACTCCTTAATGCCATCGGAAGAATCCTGGAACATATTCCAGTCTGTGCTAGCAAAACAGTCCTATAGCTTAACATCTGCGTCATCTGAGCACTTCCGTATTGAGTGAGTCACTGGTACTTCCTGTTTTAGTTTTTGCTTGCTTGTAAACAGGAAGTAGAAGGAAAGAGTTATGGTCAGATTTGCCAAATGGAGGTAGAGGGAGAGCTTTGTATGTGTCTCTGTGTGTGGAGTAAAGGTGGTCTAGAGTTTTTCTCCCCTCTGGTTGCACATGTAACATGCTGGTAGAAATGAGGTAAAACGGATTTATGTTTGCCTGCATTAAAATCCCCGGCCACTGGGAGCGCCACTTCTGGATGAGCAACTTCTTGTTTACTTATTGCCTTATACAGCTGGTTGAGTGCTGTCTTAGTGCCAGCATCGGTTTATGGTGGTAAATAGAAGGCTACGAATAATATAGATGAAAAATCTCTTGGTAGATAGTGTGGTCTAGGCTTATCATAAGGTACTCTACCTCAGGCGAGCAATACCCCGAGACTTCTTTCGTATTAGAAATCGCGCAGCAGCTGTTATTTTCAAATAGAAACACACACCCTCCCCTTGTCTTGCCAAATGTAGCTTCTCTGTCCTGCCGGTGCATGGAAAATCCCGCCAGCTATATATTTACCGTGTCGTCATTCAGCCACGACTCAGTGAAACATAAGCTATTCCAGTATTTAATGTCCTGTTGGTAGTATAATCTTGATCGTAGGTTATACATTTCATTTTCCAATGACTGCACGTTGGCCAATAGAACAGATGACAGTGGGAGTTTACTCACTCGCCTACGAATTTTCAGAAGGCAGTCTGACCTCAGCCACTTTTTCCCCCCGTCTTTTCTTCACGCAAATGACGGGGATTTGGGCCCGTTCCCGAGAGAGCAGTATATCCTCTGTGTCAGACTCGTTATATAAATATTCTTCTTCTAGTTCGAGTTGAGTAATCGCTGTTCTGATGTCCAGAAGTTATTTTCGGTCATAAGAGACGGTAGCAGCAACATTATGTACAGAATAAGTTTTAAAAAACAAGTTACAAACAATGCAAAAAAAATTAGCAAAATAGCACAGTTGGTAAGGAGCATGTAAAATGTCAGCCATCCCCTCCGGTGCCATTCTACCATACCTGTTGAGTATGCAGGCCATGTTGCATTTATAAACTCAGCAAAAAAAGTAACGTCCCTTTTTCAGGACCCTGTCGTTCAAAGATCATTTGTAAAAATCGAAATAACTTCACAGATCTTCATTGTAAAGGGTTTAAACACTGTTTCCCATGCTTGTTAAATGAACCATAAACAATTAATGAACATGCACCTGTGGAACGGTCGTTAAGACACTAACAGCTTACAGAAGGTAGGCAATTAAGGTCAGAGTTATGAAAACTTAGGACACTAAAGAGGCCTTTCTACTGACTCTGACAAACACCAAAAGAAAGATACCAGGGTGAACATGCCTTAGGCATGCTGCAAGGAGGCATGCAGATGTGGCCAGAGCAATAAATTGCAATGTCCGTTCTGTGGGACAGCTAAGACAGCGCTACAGGGACACAGGAAGGACAGCTGATCGTCCTTGTGGTGGCAGACCGAGAATCACACCTGCCGGACAGGTACAGGATGGCAACAACAATGCCCGAGTTACACCAGGAACGCACAATTCCTCCATCAGTGCTCAGACTGTCCACAATAGGCTGAGAGAGGCTGGACTGAGGGCTTGTAGGCCTGTTGTAAGGCAGGTCCTCACCAGACATCACTGGCAACAACGTCGCCTATGGGCACAAACCGACCGTCGCTGGACCAGACAGGACTGGCAAAAAGTGCTCTTCACTGACGAGACACGGTTTTGTCTCACAATGGGTGATGGTCGGATTTGCGTTTATCATCGAAGGAATGAGCGTTACACCGAGGCCTATACTCTGGAGCTGGATCGATGGTATAGAGCCGTCATGGTTTGGTGTGTCACAGCATCATCGGACTGAGCTTGTTGTCATTGCAGGCAATCTCAACACTGTGCGTTACAGGGAAGACATCATCCTCTCTCATGTGGTACCCTTCCTGCAGGCTCATCCTGACATGACCCTCCAGCATGACAATGCCAGCCATACAGCTTGTTCTGTACGTGATTTCCTGCAAGACAGCAATGTCAGTGTTCTGCCATGGCCAGGGAAGAGCCCGGAACTCAATCCCATTGAGCACGTCTGGGACCTGTTGGATCGGAGTGTGAGGGCTAGGGCCATTCACCCCAGAAATGTCCTGGAACTTGCAGGTGCCTTGGTAGAAGAGTGGGGTAACATCTCACTGCAAGAACTGGCAAATCTGGTGCAGTCCATGAGGAGGAGATGCACTGCAGTACTTAATGCAGCTGGTGGCCACACCAGATGCTGACTGCTACTTTTGATTTTGACTCCCATTTTGTTCAGGGACACTTTCTTCCATTTCTCATGTCTTTCACATGTCTGTGGAACTTGTTCAGTTTATGTGTCAGTTGTTGAATCTTGTTATGTTCATACAAATATTTACACATGTTAAGTTTGCTGAAAATAAATGCAGTTGACTGTGAGAGGACGTTTCTTTTTTTGCTGAGTTTATATTTGTTAAGTGTATATTTGCCCCCTTTCACTTTACCAATATACAGTATTTGATCGCATATGTATCTTCAGTGCCTGTTGAATCATGGGACAGCTTCATCAGTGATGAGATCTGACAGGTAAAGCAAACAAAACCATCGAACCTATTTCATTATTGGACATAGAAAACCCCATTTAATGCATGATTGTGCTTGTACTTGAGAGAGGAGACTGCTCCACACCATAACAAGGGAATTTGCCCAGCTCAGCGACAGGAAATTACTTTTGAACAGCTTGATTAATGATGTTTATTAGCCTTGAGAAACATTCAATAGAATATAATTATTTCTGTGACCACACCCCCGACGCTTATGTGTATGTTCTTTCACGTGCATCTGTTTTCCCCAGTGATTCATACGGCGCTAAATTAGACATCAGATTGGCTGTTGAGAATGATGACTGATTGTTTATTTTTGTACCTCTCAGTGAGGGAGGTCAAAGACAAACAGATCAAGACGAGCACTTCAGTCAATCAACAAGCCTACATGTTCACTATAGTCTTTTGATTGATAGGGGAACATGGATGACAGCAGGGACAAGAGACTATAATTAATGAATGCCTACTTGTAAAACCTCTGCCTACAGTATGTGAAAGAAAGGGCAAATTATTTCACATTGAATTGTATGAAAGGCCTCGACTGACACTATCTGACAAGGAAACAGCGATGTCATCATAGGAGAAAAACCTAGCTAAACCTAGCTGGTGTGACCTCACAGGTTGTCCTCTCAATTAGGAGAGAGGGTGATACATAGATTTGTCATTTTGGTTCTCTTTCTTAAGTGTCTGATGGGAGTGTTTTCATTAATATAGCACTCCAGTCAGTGAATAATGACTTATAGAAGTACCAATGTGGGCGCTAGATAAGGTCATTCCAATTTATTCAATAACAAAGAAGAAAGTTGTCCTCCGGTTTAGTTTAGTTTATTGGGATCCCCATTAGCTATTGCACATGCAGCAGCTACTCTTCCTGGGTTCCACATAACATGGAAAAATACATGACAGAGTACAGAATAGTTACAGACAAGAACAACATAAGATAATATTAAATTAAAAATAAATACAGTGCCAAGTGCTTCTCAAATTGAACACGTTACGTTAGAGGAGGTTCTGGAAAAACTATTGTGCAATATAGATTACAGTGTAGAGGAGTAATTTAATTAAAATCATTGATGAAGTTCATCAATCATTTGTAAATCATGTTGGACAACTTATTTTTCTTTTTTTTTCAAATAAAATAACATTTTATTTGCACATGCTTCGTCCACAACAGGTTTAGACTAACAATGAAATGCTTACTTACGGATCTTTTTCCAGCAATGCAGATTTAAAAATAAGATATTTTTTCAAATAAAAAATAGAAATAGCAACAGTGAATAACAAATAAAAATCATGAGTAAAAACAACATGGCTATAGGAAGTAGAAAATAACATGGCTTTATACAGTATGTAGGGCATGATGCAATATGCTATTCTTTACTGCTTATTGAGGGCGTGTTCGGAAAAGCTATTAATACATCTCCCAGCGATTAGATCCAGATATGCTAGCAATCATCTTTAATGTGAAAGGAATGTCAAACTGTACAATAGAAAGGTCCATCTGATTTGTCCTGGAGACCATTTCTCAGAAACAGTAAAGTAAGAATAAGAGCATGCTTTGCTGAAACAGTCAGTGGTGTAAAGTATACTTCGGGATCAGTGTCCCTTCCACAGGACGGTTGAGCTAATGTAGGGTAATGTGATTAGCATGAGGTTGTAAGTAACAAGAACATTTCCCAGGACATAGACATATCTCATATTGGCAGAAAGCTTAAAATCTTGTTAATCTAACTGCACTGCCCAATTTACAGTTGCTATTACAGTGAAATAATACCATGCTATTGTTTGAGGAGAGTGCACAATTTAAACATGAAAAGTTATTAATTTGGGCAGTCTTGAAATGCAATGGTTCATTGGATACCAGACGGTGATAAAACCAGCTCTTGATTGTGCAGCTGTAGAACTTTTTGAGGATTTTTTGAGGTTCAATGGATCAGTCTAAAATGTTGCACACACACTGCTGCCATCTAGTGGCCAAAGTCTAAATTACACCTGGACTGGAATAATACATGATGGCCTTTCTCTTGCATTTCAAAGAAGATGGTACAAAAAAATACAAAAGAACAGTTTTTTTTCATTGTATTATATTTGACCAGATCTATTGTGTTATATTCTCTTACATTCCTTTCACATTTCCACAAACCTCAACGTGTTTCCTTTCAAATGGTAACAAGAATATGCATATCCTTGCTTCAGGGCCTGAGTTACAGGCAGTTAGATTTGATGTCATATTAGGCGAAAATTGAAAAAAGGGGCTAATCCTAGGAGGTTTTTTAAGTAAATTTTTTTTTTAAAGTACTAACTAAGTAGTTTTTGGGGGTATCTGTACTTTTCTTTACTATTTATGTTTTTGACAACTTTCATTTTTACCTCATTACATTCAATGATGTACTTTTTACTCCATACATTTTCGCTGACACCCAAAAGTACTCATTACATTTTGAATGCTTACTAGGACAGGGAAATGGTCTAATTCACACACTTATCAATAGAATATCCCTGACTTTGCCTCTGATCTGGCTGACTCACTAAATACATGCTTTGTTTTTTAAAAGATGTCTGAGTGTTGGAACATGCCCCTGCCTATCTGTAAATAAAATAAAAAAACTAGAAAAATGTCAAATGTGTCTCACGTCGTCTACTGATTGAGAGAGGATCAAGTCTGTCTATCAGCACAGCCGACGTCCCCTAGCGCGGGCGCACCGTGCCTGCTCCGCACCTGCTCTGTGCCTGTTCCGTGCCTGCTCCACTCTTTACTAGCTCTACCCAGTCCTTAGGAACCACTGCACTCACTGGGAGTCTGGGCTGCATCATGTTTGCTCCCCACTCATGCTGCACAGAATAATGCAACAGGGCATATGGAAATGTTAAAATTGTTAATGACTTTTCGCAAAACAATGTCCATTACAAGCTAGAACTCTTTAAAACGGTAGCTTCCAGCTTTGTAGGCTAACTTTAAAGCTGATGCGAACATCAATGCACTACCCTAGTACTTTGTAATAATATGGAAACCATAACGCAAAATATGCTGATTTCAAAGCTGTCACCAAAAACGTTATTCTTTCACTTAATCTTCTCTCCTTTTCCCTTTGCCTAATACATCAGGCTGTTACCATGGTTACCCCATGGATATTCTGTCTGAAAGAAGTCTCCCTAAAAAGACACAAGAATGAAATCATATTTTAGATTACTTTACCGGTTGTCCGTGCTGTTGGTCCTTTTGACAGTAGGAAGTGGAGATAAAATGTCCACAGGAAAGTATTATTAACCCGACTTCTTGGGGCGCCTGTCTGTATATGGCTCTGTCGGATTGCATCAGCTGGAAGTGCTTGCATCTTACTGCAAATTGACAGAAATATCTATTTTAAATAAGTATTCACACCCCTTTGGAATCACCTTTGGCAGCGATTACAGCTGTGAGTCTTTCTGGGTAATTCTCTAAGAGCTTTGCACACCTAGATTGTATAATATTTGCACATTATTCTTTTAAAAATTCTTAAAGCTCTGTCAAGGTGGTTGTTTATCATTGCTAGACAGCCATTTTCAAGTCTTGCCACACATGTTCAAGCCTGTCAACTTTAACTAGGTCACTCAGGAACATTCAATGTGATCTTGGTAATCAACTCCAGTGTATAGGTGAACTTGTCTCCCAGTGTCTGTTGGAAAGCAGACTGAACCAGGTTTTCCTCTAGGATTGCCAGTACCTAGCTCTATTCTGTTTCTTTTTATCCCCTAAAAACTCCCTAGTCTGTGCTGATGACAAGCATACTGTCACGACTCCCGTCGAAGTTGGCTCCCCTGCCTGTTCGTGCAGTGCTCGGCGGTCGTCGCACCGGCCTACTAGCCGCCACTGATCCCTTTTTCCTTTTCTGTTAGTTTAGTCTTAGTTGCACCTGTTCCTATTTGTGTTTTCTTGATTTTCTAGCCTTTTTAAGCTTGTTAGGCCCTCTCTAGTTTGTGCGGATTATTTTGTGTTCACGTTTAGTGTTGGCTGTGGTTTTGTGCTCCGGACCATTTTACCCTGTGTTTTGGGTTGGTCCGTGTCTTCCACCCTGTGTTTGGGCATGACCGTTTGTGCCGAAATAAATAGCCTATTTTTCTTGAACCCTCTGCTCTCTGCACCTGACTCCTACCTTCCACTCCTATTCACCCGTGACAGAATCCCGCACCTGTTACTATGGAGTCAGCAGGAGCAGCCTCACCTCCTCTCCCATCGATGGAGGAGAGGGTCCTCCATCACACCACAATTCTTCACCGGATTGGGTCGGCTATGGATCAGATGATGGAGATGGACCAATGGGAGAGGAGTGGCCTTCCCACCGCTCCTCCAGCGCCCATTCCACCATTGCCACCTACCCCTGCTTCAGCGTCCGGCTCTGTTGCCCTGCGTCTGGCGCTCCACAGGGAGTACGATGGGACAGCGGCTGGGTGTCAGGGGTTTCTCCTACAACTGGAGTTGTACCTAGCTACCGTTCATCGACTTCCTCAGGGGAGGAGAGCGTGAGCGTCCTCATCTCCTGTCTGACGGGGCGAGCCCTGAAGGGGCGAGCCCTATGCACTGGAGTTCCGGACCTTGGCCGCAGGGGTAGGGTGGAACGACAGGGCTTTAATGGACCACTACCATTGTAGCCTCAGGGAGGACGTCCGCAGGGAGCTAGCGTGTCGGGACACCACCCTCTGCCTGGATGAACTGATTGACATGTCCAATCGTCTGGACAACCTGCTGGCTGCCCGCGGGCGTCCAGAACGGGCCCTGTCGATTCCACCTCCAGGCCCTCCTGCTCCCATCCCCATGGAGTTAGGGGGGGCTGCATCGAGGGGGACCGGAGGAGGAGTTTCCTCCTGCACCAGTTATGGTCGGCAAGGACACACTGCCGATCGGTGCTGGAGGAGCTCGTCTGGGAGTCGGGAGGGAAGGCGGAGCACTACTCGTTCACCCCAGGTGAGTCAGCACCAGACTTACCCAGAGCTTCCTGTCGGCTATATGTTTTTGCTAACTTCTTTTCCTGGGTTTTCTCCCTCTCTACAGCATAAGGCGCTAGTCGATTCTGGCGCAGCTGGGAACTTCTCGCTAAGGCTAGGGATTCCCCTGGTGTCGTTAGACCAACCTTATCACCCCAATTATCACCCCATCGACGAGGGGACTGCGCGATAAACATCCTGGAGAACGCTAATCTTCCTAGGAGTCACATGTACCCGTTGTCCCAGGAGGAGACAGTGGCTATGGAGACATACATCACTGAATCTCTGGGACAGGGATACATTCGGCCCTCCACATCACCTGTCTCCTCGAGCTTCTTTTTTTGTGAAGAAGAAGGAGGGAGGTCTGTGTCCGTGCATTGATTACAGAGGTCTAAATTCAATCACAGTGAGGTTTAGTTACCCACTACCTCTCATCACCACGGTGGTGGAATCATTTCATGGGGAGCGTTTCTTCACAAATCGGGACCTTAGGAGTGCGTATAACCTGGTGCGTATCCGGGGGGAGATGAGTGGAAGACCACATTTAGTACATATTATGAGTACCTCGTCATGCTATATGGGTTGAAGAATGCTCCAGCCATTTTCCAATCTTTCGTAGATGAGATTCTCCGAGACCTGCACGGGCAGGGAGTGGTAGTGGACATCGATGACATACTGATCTATTCTGCCACACGCGCCGCACACGTGTCTCTGGTGTGTAAGGTACTTGGGCAACTGCTGTAGCATGACCTGTTCGTCAAGGCTGAGAAATGTGTGTTCTCCAAACAAGCCGTTTCCTTCCTGGGTTATCGCATTTCCACCTCTGGGGTGGTGATGGAGTGTGACAGCGTTACAGCCATGCGTAATTGGCCGACTCGGTAATTGCATAATTGGCCGACTTGGACCACGGTAAAAGAGGTGCAGCGGATTTTAGGGTTTGCCAATTACTACCGGATGTTTCTCGAGTATATCCGGGCAGCGAGGAGACTAAATCCGCGTCAGGCTAGATGGGCCATGTTCTTTACCCGGTTCTGTTTCACCATCTCATACCGGCCAGGCTCCCAAAACACGAAGGCCGACGCACTGTCCCGCCTATATGATACCGAGGAGCGGTCCATCGAGCCGACCCCCATCCTTCCACCTTCATGTCTCATGGCACCGGTGGTATGGGAGGTGGACGCGGAGATCGAGAAGGCATCGCTGTTGTTGCCTGCACCCCCTCAGTGTCCAGCAGAGGCTCAGTACGTGCCGCGGGGTGTCCGTGATAGGTTAAATAATTGGGCCCATACTCTACCCTCCTCGGGTCATCCTGGCATCGAGAGGACAGTGCGGAGTCTTAGGGGGAGGTACTGGTGGCCCACGTTGGCGAAGGACGTGAGGTTTTATGTCTCCTCCTGCTCGGTGTGCGCTCAGAGCAGGGCTCCCCGACACCTGCCTAATAGGGAAGTTACAGCCCCTCCCCGTTCCGCAACGGCCCTGGTCACAATTGTCGGTAGACTTCCTCAACGACCTTACCCCGTCCCAGGGAAGTACTACGATCCTGGTCGTTGTGGATCGGTTTTCTAAGTCCACATACCCATAACATGATGCAGCCCCCACCATGCTTGAAAATATGAAGAGTGGTACTCAGTGATGTGTTGTGTTGGATTTGCCCCAAACATAACGCTTTGTATTCAGGACATAACGTTAATTTCTTTGCCACCTTTTTTGCAGTTTTACTAGTGCCTTATTGCAAACAGGATGCGTGTTTTGGAATATTTGTATTAGGTACAGACTTCCTTCTGTTCACTCTGTCATTTAGGTTACTATTGTGGAGTAACTATAATGTTGTTAATCCATCCTCAGTTTTCTTCTATTACAGCCATTATACTCTGTAACTGTTTTAAAGTCACCATTGGCCTCATGGTGAAATCCCTGAGCCGTTTCCTTCCTCTCCGGCAACTGAGTTAGGAAGGATGTCTGTATCTTTGAAGTGACTGGGTGTATTGATGCACTATCCAAAGTGAATAATAATAACTTCACCATGCTCAAAGGGATATTCAATGTTAGTTTTTTTAACCCATCTACCAATAGGTGCCCTTGTTTGCGAGGAATTGGAAAACCTCCCTGGACTTTGTGGTTTGAAATTCACAGCTCGACTGAGGGACTTTTTAGATAATTGTATATGTGGGGTACAGAGATATGGTAGTCATTCAAAAATCATGTTAACCACTATTATTACACGTGTTAATCAAATATTTTCTCCTACATTTATTTAGGCTTGCCATAACAAAGACGTTGAATATTTATTGACTCAAGATACTTCAGCTTTAGATTTTTCATTAATTTGTCAAATTTCAAAAATCATCCTTCCACTTTGACATTATGGGGTATTGTTTTTGTATGCCAATAACAACAAATCTACATTTTATCCATTTTAAATTCAGGCTGTAACAAAACAAAAAAATGTAAAAGTCAAGGGGTGTGAAAACCTTCTGAGGATACCGTATTGTGTTTGCTCGGCATGTGAATTGCATCACTATTGAAAATACAAACCGACAGAACCATATACAGACCAGCATTAGTAAAAGTCTGGCTAATAACACTTACCTGGGGATATTTTGTCTCAGATTACCTCCGGCATAAGGATAAAATAAGCAGACCACATGTATGTCCAAATTAAGTTTATTCAACATTCTGACTTGTAATGGGACTGTTCGGAAATGTTGAGCCTACATGTTAGAGACAGATTGCAATAGAGTATGATGTGGTGAGCTGATACTTAAAATACCTGCACAGGCATTGTAAGATCTGGCATGCGTCAGAAACGCCTCGGCACAGGAACGAGCCCTATGAAACTCTATGATGTAACGGTGCATATACCTAGTGAATGACATCATTACTCTTAAAGAGACCACAAACACTTTTATAAAAGAAGCGATCACTTCTTCTATGCAAATGTTGTTGATCAATACAATAAAATAAGTCCCAAATAGAAGGTAAACAGATCGTTTTTCATCTGCAGTCCCACGAAATCAGCCAAAACAAGTGCAATAACTCAATGCATGCACACACTCCTATTGAATATGCATTCACCTGTATTGTGAATAGGCCTAGACTACATCTTTACCCAGTTTATCAATAGCTTTATTTACCATTCAAATAAATCTTTACCATTATGTTATAATGTAGTTAGACTAGTAAAAAAGTCATACATTGACATCACAAATGTCAAGTGTATTGTTATTGAACTCAAAAGATCTGTCTAGATCAAGTGCCTTTCTGTGACTGGTTAATACGGCATATTTCTTTGCTGTGGTATCGTTTTGGTATCGAGTGTTGTGATGGTATCGAGTACTGTGATACTAAACCTGATATCGGTATCGAAGTCAACATTCTGATATCGTGACAACGCTACCAAACACATCACAGAAGACACTTTGCTTCCAGCTCTGATGTACTCTCTCCAAAATAATGAGCCCACCATGCCTTTGATTTACACCAGGGATGAGCAACTTTGATGAGGTGGGAGCCACAAAAAAAAACTTAACTCATCATGAAGGGCCGCAGTGGCTCGCGGGTCTGTGTACCCACATCTATTCCCAGAGCCAGTCCTAGCATTTTGGGGGCCTTAAGTAATATTTAGTTGCGAGCAAAACCTTTTAGCGGCTCACCTCTTGATAGCATAAGGGAAAAAAAGAGTATGTTTTAGAGTTAATTTCCTGCAATTCTACACGTTTTGCCATAGGATGGAGAGAAATGTTTGCAGATTTGAATATGAGTGAGAGTGACTAAAAAAATCAATTGGGCCTCCCCGGTTGATAATTCGACCATGATTACTACAACTTTAGTTAGTTGACTGGACTAATTTACCAATCCCAAAAAATGTTAGCTGACATGGGCTAATTGAGTCAGGGACTGTCAGGGACTGACTTAACAAGAGAAAATTGCACCTTGTGTACTCTACTATTCTAACTTTCAACAATAAGTTGAGACCCTGACTGAGTTCCTACAAAAGGGGGACCGCGCGGGCCGCCTGTTGCCCATCCCTGATTTACACTATACATTAGTGCTGAAATAGCAGAAATACCCCATTATATTTAGTTCAGAAAGGAAACACCACGTAGAAATATGTTTAACTTTTTATGAAAGAATGAAAAATCAAAGTCTTAGCGATATAGGCTCTGCTCCTTCAGGCTAACTCACGGCCTAAGAAAAAGGATCAAAGACAAAATTCCTCCACACAGATGTGAGAGGCTGATCAACAAAGGTGGCACAGCCAGTTATTGAGTGTAAGGGGGCAATTACTTTTCACACAGTGGAATTTGGGTGTTGCATAACTTTGTTAATTAAATAAATAAAGTATGGATTTAGTTTGTTATTTGTAAATGCAGGTTCACTTGATCTAATATTAGGTTTTGGATGAATATCTGATAACATTCAGTATCAAAAATATGAGAAAAATAGAGAAAATCAGAAAGGGGTCAAATACTTTTTTATGGCAGTGTATTTTCTGTGTTTTGGGAAGGGAGAGTATCAAGTTTAATACTGCTGACATAGTGAGAAATAAATACAGTCAGGTTCATAATGGCAGCCTTGATAAAGATGAGCAAAAAAAAAGTGTATAAAATGAAAAGTACAACTACTAAGCTATATTGTATGCACTAAAAAGGGAAACTATATTATTTATACCAATACAATTGCTTGTCACCCCTGTTTTCAATGTTCTAGCACCCTCCCCTTGCGAGAATAATGACTGAGCTAGAATGTTCTAAAATGTTTCAAATGTTTTACATTTTAAATGTTTTAAATGTTCAAAAAATGTTATGAGATTGGAGAACATGTTGGGAGGTATCTTAGACCATTCCTCCATACAGAATCTTTCCAGATTCTCAATATCCTTTGTCTGCTCTTATGGATCGCCCTCTTCAATTCAAACAACAGGTTTTCAATGGGGTTGAAGTAGGTTTTCAATAGGGTTGAAGTAGGTTTTCAACAGGGTTGAAGTAGTTTTTCAATGGGGTTGAAGTCCGGGACTGAGATGGCCATTGCAAAATGTTGATTTTGTGGTTAATAAGCCATTTCTTTGTGGATGTTGATGTGCTTGGGGCTAGTGTCTTGCTGGAATAGGCAACAAGGTTTTTTGTCTAAAATGCCCTGGTACTTGGTAAAGTTCATGATACCATTGATACCAAGGGCCCCAAGACCAGTGGAAGTAAAATAGCATAACATCAAAGATACACCACCATATTTTACCATAGATAGAGAGGCACTTTTCTGCATTATGCTTCTGTTTTTCAATACCAAACCCACCACTGGTGTACGTGGCCAAAGAGCTCTATTTTCATGTAACCCCCCCCCCCCCCCCCCCCCCCCCCCCCCACCCATGTATTAATTGTGATAACAATTAACATGAGCCCAATTAGATATAGTAACAATTAAGTAACCAGTTAAGTTCATAGTGTATATGCCAGGTCACAACGGATGTATTTTCTTGCCCGATGCAATTATCAACATTTTACTCTGATGATGGCCTGAGGCCAAATCGTATGTGTTTTGTTTTCACCTTTTATTCATGCACTTTCTTGCACTATGATATATTATTTGGGCATTATGATGTTTCAATAATCATCTTTATTTTGCATTCAAGCATCAGTTTTGGATCTATTCCTTTTTTTCGACAGTGTCCAGGACTCTATTTCTTCCAGTATTCTTATTTTGACTCACACCTGGAACAGACACTTTTCAGTAGTAAGGACCTTAAAAGAGCACAGACGGCCTCTGATCATTCAGGTCACAACTGAAACAATGATGTCAACACCAAAACGCTTGATGTTTTTCAAAAATAAACATAGAAAAGCAACAATTAATCATCTAACAACATAAATGATTAGATGCACAATCAACATTGGACATTTTAAACACAACAATAGAGATTATATGTCTCTAACATCAGGTTTAAAATCATGTTTTTGGTAATTTGTCAATTATATGCAAATAACATACAATTGAGTTAATAGTCTGTAATAGAAGGTTGATCAAAATTATCAATACTGTGCTTGGTTCTCCCTTTCTTGCAACTTTTTCCACTATGTTTAGGTAGTGACAAACGTAGTAGGTTGGTAAGGAATTAATGTAAATATTTCAAATATTCAATATTAACAACTTCTTCGGGATACGGGGCAGTATTCGGTTTGGATGACTGAGGTGAGTTATCAAAGTAAACTGCCTGTTACTCAGGCCCAGAAGCTAGGATATGCATATAATTGGTAGTATTGGATAGAAAACACTCTAAAGTGTATATTTTTTATGAATAATGTCTGTGAGTATCACAGAACTGATATAGCAGGTGAAAACTAGAGGAGAATCCATCCAGATTTTTTTTGTTCTTGAGCTCACCACTCATTCAAATGGCTGTCTATGGGAATATAAATGGAATACCTCCCAGATTGCAGTTCCTAGGGCTTCTGGTAGATGTCAACAGTCTTTAGAAAGAGGTTCAGGCATGTTTTTTTTTAAATTAGCTAGAATTTGTAGTTTTCTAGGTGACTCCCATTTTGGCTGTAGTATTGTGGCGCGCATCGGTGAGGGTGTGTCGGTGAGGACGCACACTTCCGGTAATGAACATAATGAACATACTATTCTCCGTCTTAAATTGTATCGTTTATTTAGATATTAGGGTACCTGTGGATTGATTAGAAATGTTGTTTGACTTGTTTGGACGAAGTTTATTGGTAACTTTCCCAATTCATTTGTATGCATTTTGAACGAGGGAAACCGGTGGATTACTGAGTCAAGTGCGCCAACTAAACATACTTTTTTTGGGATATAAAGAAGGACTTTATCGAACCAAAGGACCATTTGTTATGTAGCTGGGAGCCTTGTGATTGCAAACAGAGGAAGATCTTCAAAGGTAAGTGATTTATTTTATCGCTATTTCTGACTTTTGTGACACCTCTGCTTGTTTGGAAAATGTTTGTAATGCTTTTGTATGCGGGGCGCTGTCCTCAGATAATTGCAGATAATCGCCGTAAAGCCTTTTTGAAATCTGACAAAGCGGCTGGATTAACAAGAAGTTATGCTTTTCAACAATGTAAGAAACTTGTATTTTCATTAATGTTTAATATTCCGAATTTTGTATTTTGAATTTAGCGCTCTGCAATTTCACCGGATGTTGTCGAGGTGGGGCGCTAGCTATTGATGTGTCTTTCTGAATGGTTCTCTCTTCCTATTCTACTTCTATGTCCAAAGGATCACTGTGACTAAGTGGATTTTGGGTGGCAGTGGCAGAGTCCCTGGCAGACTCTCCATCACAGATTCAAGGGGAGAAGTAAGGTTAATTGGAGATTGTGGAATGATGAGTCAAGCTACTATAGCATGTCACTGGCAGAGACAGCATGTTGTGCATAATTGCAGTGTCGATCTATGAGACAGGAAAGGACTCCACTGGTGTGTTTAGTGAATCCTAAACACACATACAAGTTTGTTTTACTATGCTTGTGGGGACCAAACAATTGATTCACATTCAAAATCCTATTTCAACTAACCCTTAATCTAACCCTACACTTAACTATAACCCTAACCTTAAACCCAAATCCTAACCCTTATTGTAACCCTAAACCGAACCCCTAAGCCTAAAACAACCTTTTTCTTTGTGGGGACCAGCTAAATGTCCCCACTTGTCTGCATTTTTAAACAAAAAAAACACACACCAACCCTGGTCCTGGTTCGTTTCTCTCCTTAGGTTGTCATCAGCCTTTGAAACCCAATCGCCTTTCTCCCCAATGCTCAGTGGTGAGGATCTGAGTGATGAATTTCCACAGCACTAAGCTAATAATGTTGAGCGAGAGAAAACAAGTCGAACCGCAAGTATACAGGGGAAAAACAACTTCTGCTGGAAATGAGGGATTTATGATCGTGGAGACTGGCTTTATAGCCACAGCAAAAAACTAATAAACATTCAAATGGCTGTAAAGAGGAAACAAGGTCCCATAATTGCAGGAAATAGGGAAACCGAGAAACGTAAGTGAATTACACAAGGGGAATAAGTTTATCACATCAAAGTACCACACTCCGCCACAGTCCCCACCACCAGATGAGATGATCTCTCTCTCTCTCTCTCTCTCTCTCTCTCTCTCTCTCTCTCTCTCTCTCTCTCTCTCTCTCTCACTCTCTCTCTCTCTCTCTCTCTCACTCAGTCACTCACTCACACACTCACACACTCACTCACTCACTCACTCACACACTCACATGCACACATGCACACACACACTCACTTACTCACACATGCACGCACACACATTCTCAAATCCCATCATCCCTTCAGACTGGAGATGGACAGAGAGGCCCATTTCAGGTCATTGACTTACTAAAGAAAACCATACCTCTCAACTGTCACGATGCAATGTTTTCATTAAGTGCCTGCCGTTTGCCAAATAGCCTATAGACTCATTGTAGCCGGCTACCTTGTCCACTTCGTTAATTAACGAGGCTTCTTTTCATTTAAAAGTTTCAATTCGCTAGTCAGAAAGGTCCGTATAGCCTTCTCCCTCTAGAATTAACTATACAGTATGCATCTTCTAGTGATCTATTGATAGAACAGGTGCCTGTCAGTCACAAAGCAAGGAATGACAGGGACACACTGCTGATTTATCAGTCTGGCGCCTGTCCCGCCTCTCGGTACCTGTGTAATTTTTGTGCACTCTGGTTGGCTGCAGTCAAATTTATTTTCATAGAGGAGGAAGAGCATGATGCTTCTTGATCTTCTCCTGGTTGTGAAGGAGAGCATGAGCATCATCTCCTGAGAGTGAATTTACACGTCCCATGTAATGTAAGTGGTGACGATGAGTTGAAATCCACATAAATATTGTTTTGTGGCACAAAGATTTTGTGTGTTTCATAGGCATACTACAGCCAGCCAGTTTATAAAAGGTGTCAAACTGACTGAATAAAGTATTTCTCCTAAATCCCTGTGCTATTCTGAAATCATACAACATAGTTATATGTCCATGGTATCGCATCGGGACAAATAAACCAAAGATTCCAACCTAAATTCTTAAGATTCGAGGCACATGTTGAAGCTTGCCAGTGAGCGCTAAAGTGACTCATCAGTGTAGCCTCGTGATGGGTTGTTCGCAAATGAACAGATCTTTATAAACAGATCTTTTAACATAACCCAAATGGCATCGCTGAGAGAGCCACTCATTTGACTCCCTAATTTGCATACTGGTAGGCTACTACTGCTTTTTGCCGATTATTTGCAGATAAATTATGAAAACATTCAATGAAGATGTTGAATCCTCACTGCAAAAAATCAAATAAAAATCTAACCTTAACCAACAATGCAGCTTTAAGAAAATACCCCGCAAAAAGTAAAAGATAAGAATAACAAATTATTAAAGAGCAGCAGTAAATAACAATAGCAGGGCTATATACAGGGGGTACCAGTACAGAGTCGATGTGTAGGGGCACCGGTGTCGAGGGAATTGAGGTGATATGTACATGTAAGTAGAGTTATTAAAGTGACTATGCATAGGTAATAACAGAGTGTATCAGCAGCGTAGAAGGGGGGGGGGGGGCAATGCAAATAGTCTGGGTAGCCATTTGATTAGATCTTCAGGAATCTTATTGCTTGGGGGTAGAAGCTGTTTAGAAGCCTCTTGGACCTAGACTTGGCATTCCGGTACCGCTTGCCGTGCAGTAGCAGAGAGAACAGTCTATGACTAGGGTGGCTGGAGTATACGTAGAGGGGAGAGAGCCTCATTCTGGTCCAAAATATGATCAAAGAAACAGATTGAAGGATATGGAAGCTAATGTCATGATACTTGGTATTACTATGGTATTATTAAATATATTGATATAGACCTTCTGATTTTATTAAAGTGTTGACAATGGAGTAGTATTCTGTGTAGCAAAGCCCATGTTTAACAGCTGCTTCATTCTTCAGTCATACTTGTTTCAACAAGGAATCGGTTTGTAATTGACAGAACACAACCTTATTTCATAGGTTTTTGCCTCAATAAACTAAATTGAAGATTTAGTTTTTTCCACAATAAATTACATTGAAAGAGTGGACTAGACTATTTTTTCTGACTAGATTACTAATCTACCGTCTTCCCTCAAAATCCTACCTACAGTGATTGATTGACAGGTCTGAAACCCTACCAACTCTGTGACTCACAAACAATCCCACCCACAGTGATTGTTAAAGGAGTACCCAAATTACAAAATTAAACATTGGTTTCCTTACCTTAAGTGTCCCCAGCAACAGAGACAATAATATACATAATTTGAAGAACAAACATCATTGTGGCAATTCATATATTGCAGTAAAACTGTACATATTATTTTAATCTCAAGAGAAGACAGGTAGCCATCCCGGATCCGGGATCGTGAATACAGCCTCATTACCATAACACAACGTTAACTATTCATGAAAATCGCAAATGAAATTAAATAAATATGCTAGCTCTCAAGCTTAGCCTTTTGTTAACAACACTGTCATCTCAGATTTTCAAAATATGCTTTTCAACCATAGCAAAACAAGCATTTGTGTAAGATTATTGATAGCTAGCGTAGCATTTAGCGTAGCATTCAGCATGCAACATTTTCAAAAAACAAGAAAAGCATTCAAATAAAATCATTTACCTTTGAAGAACTTCAGATGTTTTCAATGAGGAGACTCTCAGTTAGATAGCAAATGTTCAGTTTGTCCCAAAATATTATTTGTTTAGGACAAATCGCTCCGTTTTGTTCATCACGTTTAGCTACGAAAAAAACCTGTATCCAGGAGTGTAATTATCCCGCAAGCTCATTAGCATAACACAACGTTAACTATTCATGAAAATCGCTAATGAAATGAAATAAATATATTAGCTCTCAAGCTTAGCCTTTTGTTAAAAACACGGTCATCTCAGATTTTCAAAATATGCTTTTCAACCAATGCAAAACAAGCATTTGTGTAACAGTATTGATAGCTAGCGTAGCATTTAGCGTTAGCATTCAGCGGGCAACATTTTCACAAAAACAAGAAAAGCATTCAAATAAAATCATTTACCTTTGAAGAACTTCGGATGTTTTCAATGAGGAGACTCTCAGTTAGATAGCAAATGTTCAGTTTTTCCTGAAAGATTCTTTGTGTAGGAGAAATCGCTCCGTTTTGTTCGTCACGTTTGGCTACCAAAAAAAACGAAACTTCAGTCATCAAAACGCAGAACTTTTTTCCAAATTAACTCCATAATATCGACTGAAACATGGTAAACGTTGTTTAGAATCAATCCTCAAGGTGTTTTTCACATATCTCTTCGATGATATATCGTTCGTGGAAGTCTCCTCTCTCCTCTGAATCACATGGAAGAATGCTTGCAGCTGGAGATTACGCACCCATTTCGACAAAGGACACCGGGCGGACACCTGGTAAATGTAGTCTCTTATGGCCAATCTTCCAATGATATGCCTACAAACACGTCACAATGCTGCAGACACCTTGGGGAAACGGCAGAACGTGTAGGCTCGTTCAGGGCGCATTCACAGCCATATAAGGAGACAATGGAAAACAGCGCCTCAAAAATTTTGCTCATTTCCTGTTTGAAGTTTCATCTTGGTTTCGCCTGTAGCATCAGTTCTGTGGCACTCACAGATAATATCTTTGCAGTTTTGGAAACGTCAGAGTGTTTTCTTTCCAAAGCTGTCAATTATATGCATAGTCGAGCATCTTTTCATGACAAAATATCTTGTTTAAAACGGGAACGTTTTTTCATCCAAAAATGAAATACTGTCCCTAGTGTTCCAAGAGGTTAATTAATGTTAAAAAAGGTTTAATAAAAAAGTCCTGGTCATATAGGCCTAGGCCTAGACGATATCCAAAACAACTAACAACACATTGAATTCAAACATTTTCAGTCATTTTAATTGTAAAGTCATTTCTTTCTACTCAATACCACGACTTATTTGACCAATCTGGGAGGTAAAGTCGTTAAAGTATTCAATCATTTAACTGTGTATTTAGGATGGAATCAAGCCATTAGAATTTACCAGAGGCCACCAAAATAGAACTCGTTCTGCTATTTGTTTTCCCCGGGGGGCATGACCCCCCAGCATGGAACTCCCTGGCTGGCTACTTTTTCCATTTGGCTGGCTACTCCATGCACATATGGAAAACACTAAGTACAGTGCATTCGTGAAGTATAAAGACACCTTGACTTTTTCCACATTTTGTTACGTTACAACCTTATTTTTAAAAAAAATCCCTCATCAATCTACACACAATACCCCATAATGATGAAGCAAATTCAGGTTTTTAGACATTTTTGCAAATGTATAAAAAAATAAAAAACTGAAATATCACATTTACCTAGGTATTCAGACCCTTTACTCAGTACATTGTTGAAGCACCTTTGGCAGTGATTACAACCTCAAGTCTTCTTGACGCTGCAAGCTTGGCACACCTTTATAAATGGTTAATATAATGGCTCTTAACTGTGCTATTTTGTTTGTTTTTTCGCATTTGTTTGTAACTAATTTTGTACATAATTTTACTGCTAATGTCTCTTATGACCGAAAATAGCTTCTGGATGAGTCTGACGTGAAGGATATACTGCTTTGTCAAGACAAGGCCCAAATTCCTGTCATCAGCATGAAGAAAAGACGGAGGAAAAGGGGGAGAAGGGCGGGGTGCTTTGTAAGAATTTGCAGACGAGTAGGTAAACCACCACTTCCCTCCATATTATTGGCCAAAGTGCAATCATTGGAAAACAAACTGGATGATCTACGATTAAGACTATCCTACCAACGGAACATTAAAAACTGTAATATCTTATGTTTCACCGAGAAGTGGCTGAACGATGACATGGATAATATAGATCTGGCTGGCTTCTCTGTGTATCGGCAGGACAGAGCAACTACATCTGGTAAGACGAGGGGTGGGGGTGTGTGTCTATTTATCAATAATGGCTGCTGAGCGAAATGTCTAATATTAAAGAAGTCTCAAGGTATTGCTGGCCTGAGGTAGAATACCTCATGATATGCTGTAGACCACACTATCTACCAAGAGAGTTCTCATCTATATTATTGGTAGCCATCTATTTACCACCACAAACCGAAGCTGACAGTAAGACCGCACTCAACGAGCTGTATAAGGCCATATGCAAACAAGAAAATGCTCATTCAGTAGTGGCGCTGCTAGTGACCTGGGACTTTAAATGCAGGCATATTTAAATCTGTTTTACCTAATTTCTACCAGCATTTCACATGTGCAATATGGGGAACTCTAGACGACCTTTACTCCACACACAAAGACACATACTACACTCTCCCTTGCCCTATATTTGGCAAATCTGACCATAAATCTATCCTCCTGATTCCAGCTTACAAGCAAAAAATAAAGCAGGAAGTACCAGTGACTTACTCAATACGGAAGTGGTCAGATGATGCGGACACTACGCTACAGGAGTGGTTTGCTAGCACAGACTAGAATATATTCTATGATTCATCCAATGGCATTGAGGAGTATACCACCTCAGTCACCGGCTTCATCAATAAGTGCATCGACGACGTCGTCCCAACAGTGACCATACGTACATTTCCCAACCAGAAGCCATGGATTACAGGCAACATTCGCACCGCGCTAAAGGCTAGATCTGCCGATTTCAATGAGTGGGACACTAATCTGGATGCTTATAAGAAATCCCGCTATGTACTCAGACGAACCATCAAACAGGCAAAGCATCAATACAAAGACTAAGATTGAATCCTACTACTCTGGCTCTGACGTTCGTCGGATGTGGCAGGGCTTGAAACATATTACGGACTACAAAGGGAAACCCAGTCGCATTAAAACCTACCCTAATCAGAAACAATGGATAGATGACAGAAATCGCACAAAACTGAAAGCACATACCACTGCATTTAAACATGGCAAGGCGACTGGGAATATGGCAGAATACAAACAGAGTATTCATTCCCTCCACAAGGCAATCAAACAAGCAAAATGTCAGTATAGAGACGAAGTGGAGTCGCAATTCAACGGCTCAGACACAAGATGTATGTGGCAAGGTCTACTTTTAATCTCATTTCAGGATAATACATTGCCACCGACATTGCCTGCTACCAAGGATTGTGGGCTCTCTTTCTCCGTGGCCGCCATGAGTAAGACAAAACATTTTAACCCTCGCAAGGCTGCCGGCCCAGACGGCATCCATAGCCACGTCCTCAGAGCATGCGCAGACCAACTGGCCGGTATGTTTATGGACATATTCAATCTCTCCCTATCCCAGTCTGCTGTCCCCACATGCTTCAAGATGGCCACCATTGTTTCTGTATCCAGAAATACAAGGTAACTGAACTAAATGACTATTGCCCTGTTGCACTCACTTCTGTCATCATGAAGTGTTTTGAGAGACTAGTCAAGGATCATATCACCTCCACCTTACCTGTCACCCTAGACCCACTTCAATTTGCTTACCGCCCCAATAGGTCCACAGATGATGTAATCGCCATCAGACTGCACGATGCCCTATCCCATCTGGACAAGAGGAATACCTATGTAAGAATGCTGTTAATTGACAATAGCTCAGCATTCAACATCATTAAGCTTGATGCCCATGGTCTCAACCCCGCCCTGTACAATTGGGTCCTGGACTTCCTGACGGGCCGCCCCCAGGTGGTTAAGGTAGGAAACAAACTCTCCACTTCGCTGATCCTCGACACTGGGGCCCCACAAGGGTGTGTGCTCAACCCCCTCCTGTACCCCCTGTTCACCCATGACTGTGTGGCACACCTCTAACTCAATCATCAAGTTTGCAGACGACGCAACAGTAGTAGGCTTGATTACAAAGAATGACGAGACAGCCTACAGTGAGGAGGTGAGGGCTCTCGGAGTGTGTTGTCAGGAAAATAACCTCTCACTCAACGTCAACAAAACAAAGGTGATGATCGTGGACTTCAGGAAACAGCAGAAGGAACACCCCCCTATCCACATCGACAGGACAGCAGTTGAGGTGGAAAGTTCCTAGGTGTACATATCACTGCCAAACTGAAATGATCCACCCACACAGACAGTGTGGCGAAGAAGGCGCAACAGCGCCTATTCAACCTCAAGAGGCTAAAGATATTTAGCTTGTCACTTAAAACCTTCACAAACTTTTACAGATGCAAAATTGAGAGCATCCTGTCGAGCTGTATAACTGCCTGGTATGGCAACTGCACCGCCCACAACCGCAGGGCTCTTCAGAGAGGGGTGCAGTCTGCACAACGCATCACCGGGGGCAAACTACCTGCCCTCCAGGACACCTACAGCACCCGATGTCAAAGGAAGGCCAAAAAGATCATCAATGACAACAACCACCCAAGTCACTGCAAGTTCACCCCGCTACCATCCAGAAGGCGAGGTCAGTACAGGTGAATCAAAGCTGGGACCGAGAGACTGAAAAACAGCTTCTATCTCAAGGCCATCAGACTGTTAAACAGCCATCACTAGCACAGTCGGGCTGCTGCCTACATACAGACTTGTAATCACTGGATACTTAAATAATGGAATACTAGTCACTTTAATAATGCCACTTTAATAATGTTTACATATCTTGCATTACTCATCTCACATGTATATACTGTATTCTATACTATCTATCTATTGCATCTTAGCCTATGTCGCTTTGAAATTGCTTATCCATATATTTTTATTCCATTCCTTACTTAGATTTGTGTGTATTAGGTATTTGTTGTGAAATTGTTAGATATTAGTTGTTAGATATTGCTGCACTGTCGGAAATAGAAGCACAAGCATTTCGCTACAGTAGCAATAACATCTGCGAACCATGTGTATATGACCAATAAACTTTGATTTGGTTTGATTTTGAGCTGCCAAGTGACACGAATCTACCAGATGAGCCAAATGCCTTTTACACTCGCTTCATGGCAAACACGGAAGCATGCATGAGACCACCAGCTGTTCCGGACGACTGTGTGATCACGCTCTCCGTAACCGATGTGAGCAAGAACTTTAAACAGGTCAACATTCCCAAAGCCGCGGGGCCAGACGGACTACCAGGACGTGTACTCAAAGCTTGCACGGACCAACTGGCAAGTGTCTTCACCGACATTTTTAACCTCTCCCTGACCAAGTCTGTAATACCTACATGTTTCAAACAGACCACCATAGTCCCTGTGCCAAAGAAAGTGAATGTAGCCATGAAGTGCTTTGAAAGGCTGGTCATGGCTCACATTAACACCATCATGCCGGAAAACCTATACCACTCCTATTCTCAAACAGCCCCAACAGATCCACAGATGACACAATCTCAATCGCACCTGAACAAAAGGAACACCCTGTGTAAGAATTATGTTAATTGACTACAGCTCAGCGTTCAACACCATAGTGCCCACAAAGCTCATCACTAAGCTAAGGACCCTGGGACCCTAAACACCTCCCTCTGCAACTGGATCCTGGAATGCTGACAGGTCGCTCCCAGGTGGTAAGGGTAGGCAACAACACATCTGCCACACTGATCCTCAACACTGGGGCCCCTCAGGGGTGGGGGCTCAGTCCCCTCCTGTACTCCCTGTTTACCCACGACTGTGTGGCTAAGCATGACTCCAACACCATCAATACGTTTGCTGATGACACAACAGTGGTAGGCTTGATCACCGAAAATGATGAGACAGCCTATAGGGAGGAGGTCAGAGACCTGGCAATGTGGTGCCAGGACAACAACCTTTCTCTCAATGTGAGCAAGACAGAGGAGCTGATCTTGGTCTATTGGAAAAGGAGGGCCGAACAGGTCCCCATTAACATTGACAGGGCTGAAGTGGAGAGGGTCGAGAGTGTCCACATCACTCTCATCACTCACATCGAGAGGTGTCCACATCACCAACAAACTATCATGGTCTAAACACACCAAGTCAGTTGTGAAAAGGGCACGACAACACGTTTTCCCCCTCAGGAGACTGAAAAGATTTGGCATGGGTCCCCAGGACCTCAAAACTTTCTACAGCTGCACCATTGAGAGAATCCTGACCGGTTGCATCACCGCCTTGTATGGCAACTGCTTGTCTTCTGACCATAAGGCGCTGCAGAGAGTAGTGCGTACAGCTCAGTGCATCACTGGGGCCAAGCTTCCTGACATCCAGGCCCTATATACTTGGTGGTGTCAGAGGAAAGCCACAAAAACAGTCAAAATCTCCAGTCACCCAAGTCATAGACTGTTCTCTCTTCTACCGTATGGCAAGCGGTACTGGAGCGGCAAGTCTAGGACTAAAAGGCTCCTTAACAGCTGAAGTGCTGAACAATTAATCAAATGGCCACCCGGACTATTTACATTGACCCCCCCTTTGTTTTTACACTGCTGCTACTCACTGTTTATTATCTATGCATAGTATCACAATGACTCGGTAACGGTACCTCCTGTATATAGCCTCGTTATTATGTCATTTTCTTGTGTTACTTTTTTAAACTTTAGTTTATTAAGTAAATATTTTCTTAACTCTATTTCTTTAACTGCATTGTTGGTTAAGGGCTTGTAAGTAAGCATTTCAAGGTAAGGCCTACCTGTTGTACTCGGCGTATTCTTCCCTGCAGATCCTCTAAAGCTTTGTCAGGTTAAATGGGGAACGTCGCTGCACAGCTATTTTCAGGTCTCTCCAGAGATGTTCGATCGGGTTCAAGTTCGCGCTCTTGCTGGGCCAATCAAGCACATTCAGAGACTTGTCCCGAAGCCAGTCCTGTGTTGTCTTGGCTGTGTTCTTAGGTTGTTTTCCTGTTGGAAGGTGAACCTTCGTCCCAGTCTGAGGTCCTGAGCTCTCTGGCGCAGGTTTTCACCAAGTATCTCTCTGTACTTTGCTCCTTTCATCTTTCCCTCGATCCTGACGAGTCTCCCAGTGCCTGCCACTGAAAAACATCCCCACAGCATGATGCTGCCAACAACATGCTTCACTGTAGGGATGGTGCAAGGTTTCCTCCAGACATGACGCTTGGCGTTCAGACTTAAGAGTTAAATATTCGTTTCATCAGACCAGAGAATCTTGTTTCTCATGGTCTAAGAGTCCTTTCCGTGTCTTTTGGCAAACTCCAAACTTGCTGTCAAGACTGCCCAAATGTGCCTTTTACTGAGGAGTGGCTTCTTTCTGGCCACTCTACCATACATGTATGATTGGTGGAGTGCTGCAGAGATGGTTGTCCTTTTAGAAGGTTCTCCCATATCCACAGAGGAACTCTGGTGGTTCCAAACTTCTTCTATTTAAGAATGATGGAGGCCAGTGTGTTGTTGGGGACCTTCAATGCTGCATAATTATTTTGGTACCCTTCCCCAGATCTGTGCCTGGAAACAATCCTGCCTCTGAGCTCAACGGACATTTCCTTCGACCTCATGGCTTGGTATTTGCTCTGACATGTACTGTCAACTGTGGGATCTTATATAGTCAGGTGTGTGCCTTTCCAAATCATGGCCAATCAATTGAATTGACCACAGGTGGACTTCAATCAAGTTGTAGAAACACCTCAAGGATGATCAATGGAAACAGGCTACACCCAACCTCAATTTCGAATCTCATAGCAAAGGGTCTGAATACTTAGGGTCTGAATAAGTTATTTATGTTTTTAATTTTTAATAAATGTTTTTGCATTGCCATTATGGGTTATTATGTGTAGATTGATTGATATTTTTATTTATTTAATACATTTTAGAATAAGGCTGTAACAAAATGTGGAAAAAGGGAAGGGGTCTGAATACTTTCCGAATGCATTGTATATGTCACTGGCTGGAAGGTCTAAATGTGTATACAATCACAGGGTCACACAACCTTAAACCTGTCCAGTCCTGAAGGATATGACGCTGTCCCATCTGGAGGACAGAATTGGCGTGACACACCAGTGGCTGCAGACACAGACATCACTGTGCTTCCTATAATCAGAGAAGACAAAATTGAATGTAAATGGGAAACGCTATAAAAGCATATAACAGGATGCTAATTACATAGAATGTAAATGGTAACTAATGATGAATCACAATAGGCTGCAAAGTAGCTGTAACAACAAAAATGTCCACAGCAAAGCCTACTTTATGATTCTTGAGGCGGGTTTAAGCTCTTAAAATAAAAAAAAGTACTCTGAAAACATATAGCTGATTTGCGTTGAGCTAGATATGCCACATTGCGAGACCTGCTTCATAGATTCTGATTTCCATCACATCAGGCAGAATGTGCTGAGCTCAATATAACTTTTTATTGTCACACCTGCTATGCAATGCATAGCTTACTGTACTCACAGACTGTTAGTTGCATCTGTGTAATGATGCATTATCCAGCATCTGAGAAGAGAAGCATCTGCCAAATTACATTACTTTAATTCCATGGTAGTACATAACCCTGGCCGGCTCTACTCACCATGTTGCCAGGTACTGTAGTGTAGCTTGTTATTGTTCAGAAGACAAATCTGCTTACACCATATTATGTCCTCAACCTACTTCCCAGAAAGAAGCATTTTACTATTTGGCTATGCCTCATTAGCAGCGAACATCACTAAAAGCTCTAAATGTTTACTTGCGAATATGACCAATTCCTCTGTGACAAGGCACAAGTTGGTGGCAGTGTTATAGCTTCAGTATGTAATAACCCAGTTACTGTGAGGGGGATGTGTTATCTCTGTGAAGCAGCTGCTGAGTTGTACTGATATGGATCCAAGCACAGTTTACATCCTGGTGGGACAGACATAATAACACACACAGACGGAAAACAACTAAATACAGTAGTTGATTTTGTGTGTGTGTGTGTGTGTGTGTGTGTGTGTGTGTGTGTGTGTGTGTGTGTGTGTGTGAGTGTGTCTGTGTGTTTGCATGTGTGTGTGCGCGTGTGTGTGCGTGCGTGCGTGCATGGCCCGCATGTTTGTGCATATGATATCTCTGTATCAGTGGAGGGATGTAGATGGGACTGTTCCTTTTTCCGATAACTGGGAACAGACAGGAAAACAGGATGTCATAAGACAGATATTTATGCAAACACAAGGTTGGTGATTAGAGATTATGCCAAAAAGGGCTCACAGTTCTTTGCACATCGTTTGAGGTTTTCGTGGAATTCTGAATTCAGACCAGGAACCTACATGACTGCTTAGTGTAGCCTAAACTCTCTCTCTCTCTCTCTCTCTCTCTCTCTCATTCCTATTCCATCAGTTCTTTCCCACCTGAAGTACTGTCCATGCAGGAAATGTGCATTTATGCACCTCATTGTCTGTTCGAAAACATCGGACTTGTATCAGAAACCAAAGCCGCCTCTTATGTTGGATCAGAGAGAAAGGGAGGCAGGGGAGCACATTAGGAGCAGCTCTCCATCCATCACAGTGCAGTGCACATTGGGTGCAATGCACATTGTAAAGCAGCGACTGCACTGTGGATTATACCTACCATATAAACTCAGCAAAAAAATAAAAGTCCCTTTTTCAGGACTTCACAGATTTTCATTGTAAAAGGATTAAACACTCTTTCCCATGCTTGTTCAATCAACCATAAACAATTAATGAACATGCACCTGTGGAACGGTTGTTAAGAAACAGCTTACAAACGGTAGGCAATTAAGGTCACACCAGGGTCCCTGCTCATCTGCGTGAATGGACCTTCGGCATGCTGCAAGGAGGCATGAGGACTGCAGATGTGGGCAGGGAAATAAATTGCTATGTCCATACTGTGAGACGCCTAAGACAGTGCTACAGGGAGACAGGACGGACAGCTGATCGTCCTCGTAGTGGCAGACCATGTGTAACAACACCTGCACAGGATCGGTACATCTGAACATTACACCTGCGGGACAGGTACAGGATGGCAACAACAACAATGCCCGAGTTACACCAGGAACTCACAATCCCTCCATTAGTGCTCAGACTGTCCACAAAAGCCCGAAAGAGGCTGGACTGAGGACTTGTAGGCCTATTGTATGGCAGGTCCTCACCAGACATCACCGGCAACAACATCGGCTATGGGCACAAACCCACCGTCACTGGACCAGACAGGACTGGCAAAAAGTGCTCTTCACTGACGAGTCACGGTTTGTCTCACAATGGGTGATGGTCGGATTCTAATTTATCATCGAAGGAATGAGCATAACACCGAGGCATGTACTCTGGAGTGGGAGTGATTTGGAGGTGGAGGGTCTGTCATAGTCTGGGGCAGTGTGTCACAGCATCATCGGACTGAGCTTGTTGTCATTGCAGGCGATCTCAACGCTGTGTGTTACAGGGAAGACATCCTCTTCCCTCGTGTGGTACCCTTCCTTACTCATCCTGATATGACGCTCCAGCATGACAATGCCACCAGCCATACAGCTCGTTCTGTGCATGATTTCCTGCAAGACAGGAATGTCAGTGTTCTGCCATGGCCAGCGAAGAGCCCGGATCTCAATCCCATTGAGCACGTCTGGGACCTGTAGGATCGGAGGGTGAGAGCTAGGACCATTCCCTCCAGAAATGTCTGGGAACTTGCAGGTGCCTTGGTGGAAGAGTGGGGTAACATCTCACAGCAATAATTGGCAAATCTGGTGCAGTCCATGAGGAGGAGATGCACTGCAGTACTTAATGCAGCTGGTGGCCACACTAGATACTGACTGTTACTTTTGATTTTGTCCGTGGAACTTATTTAGTTTATGTCTCAGTTGTTGAATCTTGCTATGTTCATACAAATATTTACACATGTTAAGTTTTCTGAAAATAAACGCAGTTGACAGTGAGAGGACGTTTCTTTTTTGCTGAGTTTAGTTAGTGCTGAGGTCCCTTTAGTGGAACTAGTGGAAAATATTTTTAAATGGTCAGAAACATCTGAACTGATTACATGGAATCACAGCGCACAACTTTGTGTTTGACCTTGGAAGGGTCTCCTCTGTGCATACTGTTAGCACAGTGTCCATCTCACAACAGACTCAGCATGTCCGTCTTCTGCTGTCATTCATTCTGCAGTGCATGTTAACCTCTTTAATGGCTAGACCTAAGCTGTTCAGAACTCCTGCTAATTGATGTTAGCCTCACTGTGTTTTTACAGTCTCCCTCTCCGTCCTGCCCTGGGTGTCAGGGCCTGGTTGCTTAAAACATTTAAAGTTTTCCCTTAAGAAATCATTTTCACTTACCTAATGGAATTGTTTAAGGGCGTTGCATAGAGCCCTTAGGTAAGGGCATACTTAAGGGGTTATACAGTAGTTTGAAGGCATGTATGGCAGAAAGACTATCTGGTTACCATGGAGATGGCCTGATTCACTGACAAAATGTCTTGTCAAAGAGAAAAACTTTCATTTTGTGAGATGGCAAAATATAACTTCTTCAATCAAGACAGGATAAACAAATAGCTTTATAAGATAATAAACCATGTTTCTTGTAGGTACTTTTTTCTCAACTTATTTATATTACTTTCTAGTATGTCAAGGTAGCTTACAGAGTAGTTATAGCTAACTAGCCAACTAGCTTTATAGCCATGGATTGTGCACCTTCCATTGTTTAGCTAAACTGGTTGATGTTTTCCTTTCGTAACCAGAGCAGATGAAGGCAACATTCACCTCCAGAAATGCTATTGTCACGCCTGCTCCCGCTCCTCCTCTCTGGCGATCCAGGATGCCAGGCTGCCCTTCATTACGCACACCTGTCACTATCATTGTGTGCAGCTGCGCAATATTGGACTCCATTACTTTGTTGATTACCCCTATATCTGTCTGCTCCTCAGGGGGTGCCTCAGCTAGCTTGTCGGGCTTCCACGCCTTAGCTGGCTCGAGAGATCTTGTTGCCTCGGTTGACTCGGCAGACGCCCACCCAATGTCATGCTTCAGTCGGCACATCAGGCTCCCACGCCTCAGCCGGTTTGTCAGGCTCCCACGCCTCAGTGGGATCATCAGGCTGTCAAGCCTCAGACGGATCGTCAGGCACCCACGCCTCATCCGGCTCGCCGGGATCCCACGCCTCTGCCGGCTCATTGGGCTTCAGGACAATAGGCAAGCAGCTTGGTGAGAAGGCAACAACTGTTGGCGCAATTATTCGAAAATAGAAGAAGTTCAAGATGACGGTCAATCACCCTCGGTCTGGGGCTCCATGCAAGATCTCACCTTGTGGGGCATCAATGATCATGAGGAAGGTGAGGGATCAGCCCAGAACTACACGGCAGGACCTGGTCAATGACCTGAAGAGAGCTGAGACCACAGTCTCAAAGAAAACCATTAGTAACACACTACGCCGTCATGGATTAAAATCCTGCATCGCACGCAAGGTCCCCCTGCTCAAGCCAGTGCATGTCCAGGCCCGTCTTAAGTTTGCCAATGACCATCTGGATGACCCAGAGGAGGAATGGGAGAAGGTCATGTGGTCTGATGAGACAAAAATAGAGCTTTTTGGTCTAAAGTCCACTCGCCGTTTTTGGAGGAAGAAGAAGGATGAGTACAACCCCAAGAATACCATCCCAACCGTGAAGCATGGAGGTGGGAACATCATTCTTTGGGGATGCTTTTCCGCAAAGGGGACAGGACGACTGCGCCGTATTGAGGGGAGGATGGATGGGGCCATGTATCGCGAGATCTTGGCAGACAACTTCCTTCCCTCAGTAAGAGCATTGAAGATGGGTCGTGGCTGGGTCTTCCAGCATGACAACGACCTGAAACACACAGCCAGGGAAACTAAGGAGTGGCTCCGTAAGAAGCATCTCAAGGTCCTGGAGTGACCTAGCCAGTCTCCAGACCTGAACCCAATACTAAATCTTTGGAGGGAGCTGAAAGTCCGTATTGCCCAGCGACAGCCCCAAAACCGGAAGGATCTGGAGAAGGTCTGTATAGAGGAGTGGACCAAAATCCCTGCTGCAGTGTGTGCAAACCTGGTCAAGAACTACAGGAAACGTATGATCTCTGTAATTGCAAGGTTTCTGTACCAAATATTATGTTCTGCTTTTCTGATGTATCAAATACTTATGTCATGCAAAAAAAATGCAAATTAATTACTTAAAAATCATAGAATGTGATTTTCTGGATTTTTGTTTTAGATTCCGTCTCTCACAGTTGAAGTGTATCAGTCTGAAACGTTGCACACACACTGCTGCTATCTTGTGGACAAAATCTAAATTACAACCAGTCTCCTATCTTGATGTATGGCCTTTCTCTTCCACTTCAAAGATTATTTAAAAAATAGAAAACACATGTTTTATCTTTTACCAGATCTAATGTGTTATATTCTCCTACATTAATTTAACATTTCCACAAACTTCAAAGTGTTTCCTTTCAAATGGTATCGAAAATGCATATGCTTGCTTTAGGTCCTGAGCTACAGGCAGTTACATTTGGGTATGTCATGTTAGGCATAAAAACATTTTTAAAGGGTCTGATCCTTAAGAAGGCGGAGCAGAGCTGTATTATGGATAGACTTTTTCCCAACTTAGCTACTATTGAGGTTTAGGGTTGAGTGAATGTTTTGTCCCAAGCACAATGCCTTAAGTTTTTGAAATATTTAGGACTTGTTTTTTAAATGTATTTTATTTCATCTTTATTTAACCAGGTAGGCAAGTTGAGAACAAGTTCTCATTCACAACTCTGGCCAAGAATAAAGCAAAGCAGTTCGACACATACAACAACACAGAGTTACACATGGAATAAACAAACATACAGTCAATAATACTGTAGAAAAAGTCTATATACAGTGTGTGCAAATGAGGTAAGATAAGGGAGGTAAGGCAATAAATAATTACTTTGCCATGGTGGCGAAGTAATTAGAATATACCAATTAAACACTGGAGTGATTGATGTGCAGAAGATGAACGTGCAAGTAGAGATACTGGGGTGCAAAGGAGCAAGATCAATAAATAAATACAGTATGGGGATGAGGTAGCTGGATGGGCTATTTACAGATGGGCTATGTACAGATGGAGTGATCTGTGAGCTGCTCTGACAGCTAGTGCTTAAAGCTAGTGAGGGAGATATGAGTCTCCAGCTTCAGTGATTTTTGCAGTTTGTTCCAGTCATTGACAGCAGGGAACTGGATTGGAAAGGCAGCCAAATGAGGAATTGGCTTTGGGGGTGACTAGTGAGATATACCTGCTATATGTGTGGGTGCTGCTATGGTGACCAGTGAGCTGAGATAAGGCGGTGCTTTGGGTTTGGCAACGAATATGAAGCGAGGGCCAGCCAACAAGAGTGTACAGGTCGCAATGGTGGGTAGTATATGGGGCTTTGGTGAAAAAACAGATGGTACAGTGATAGACTGATAGACTGCACCCATTCTGAAATGGATTGCAAGCTCTTTGTTAAGTGTTGCAGTAATTTCACTCACTGTAGTAGTTGAAGTGTATAGTGTTGAATCATCTGCATACATAGACCCACTGGCTTTACTTCTTATTGTCAACTCTCAGTCAATCATCAGTAATTTGTGTAAGTGTTGTGCATGTTGAATGCCCTTCGCTATAAGCGGGCTGAAAGTCTGTCGTTTTGTTTACTGTAAAATAGCATTGTATCTGGTCTAACACACATTATTTCCAAAAGTTTACTAAGGGTTGGTAACAGGCTGATTGGTCAGCAATTTGAACCAGTAAAGGGGGCTTTACTATTCTTGGGTAGAGGAATGACTTTTGCTTCCCTCCAGGCCTGAGGGCACATACTTTCATTTAGGCTTACACTGAAAACATGGCAAATAGGAACGGCAATATCATCCTTTATTATCTCCAAGTTGTCAGACCCAGGTGCCTTGTCATTGTTGATAGATATCAATATTTGTTTCACCTCTTCCACACTCACTTTACGGAATTCAAAATTACAATGCCTGTCTTTCCTAATTTGGTCAGTTAAACTTGGATGTGTAGTGTCAGCGTTTGTTGTTGGCATGTCATGCCTAAATCTTGCCAATGAAAAAATCATTGAAGCAGTTGGCAATATCAGTGTGTTTTGGGATGAATGAGCCATCTGATTAAATTAATGATGGAGCTGAAGTTTGCCTTTTTGCCTAAAATTTCATTTAAGGTGCTCCAAAGCTTTTTACTATCATTCTTTATATAATTTATCTTTGTTTCATTGTATGGTTTATTCTTCTTTTTATTCAGTTTACATTCAGTCACATGATTTCTCAATTTGCAGTACATTTGCCAATCGATTGTGCAGCCAGACTTGTCATTCCTTTTACCTCATCCCTCTCAACCATACCATTTTTCAATTCCTCATCAATCCACAGGGATTTAACCGTTTTTACAGTCATTTTATTAGTGGGTGCATGCTTATTAGTAACTGGAAAAATGTATCACATATATTATCAAGCCGTTTACATATATTATCCATATACTCACTGTTAGCACTTGGTGGTAGCCATATTACTTCAACAGTATTTACCATGAGAACCTTTCTAAGCTTTACAGGAATTTGTCTCTGACATAGACCACAACACCGCCCACATGGGCATTTCTGTATTTTCTGTCGATATTATAACCATATATTGCTACCACTATATAATCAATAGTATTATCTAAGTGAGTTTTAGAGATAGAATATGAATGTCATCTAGAAAGTTACTGATTTCATGAACCTTTGGCTATCTTTGGCTACATATGCTAATGTGGGCTATTTATAAGCACTTTTCTCTGATGCTTGATAGTTTTTATTGCTTTACTGGGAAGGTCAACAGAAGTAGACATGACAATGTTATTTATGTTGGAGCTGATAGTGCAGGGTGAGCTGCACACAGTGGACTTCCTACTAGGGTGCACCGCCTTAGTGCTAACAGTATAACTCTGGTTCATAGCCACATGATTACTGTATGCTGTAGGATCGACAGAGGCACTGGGGAGTTTGAGGGACATCAACTAAATTACTTATATTGTGATTGCCAAAGCCCCTGGGATAATGTACATTTCCTACAGCATTACGACAACTCAGCGACACAATGGTAGGGATTATCTGAGCTGGGCTTGGGTCATTGAAAAGTAATTGTCTAAACGCATTCTTGAAATGTGTGGACAAAGTCCAGGAGCCAAGATGATTTGGATGGACTATGTCATTCCTGTAGAGCATCATCTGTTCATAGAAGGTGTCAAAGTTATCTATAAAAGTTCATTCAACAGAGCTACAGTCATTTTTTTATTGGAATTGGAAGCCGCCAGGGAAGAAGGTGCCGGAACCTTTGGATCCAGGTTGGCAAAGTTGTTTTTAGTCTGTGTCCGGTCCGGGCTTACCTTCGCCAAGGAGGCCCCCGTTGCCAGAGGTCTCTGTTTTCGATTTCCACAGTGAGTGACATGTATCCATGGCTGGTTGGTAGGATCGAGAACAGGAATATCCACCAAGTCATCCAGGAGCATCCTACTAACTCCATTCTCTGCAGGGAAGGGGGAATCGGCTGTGGAGAGTTCCACTTCAAAAAGCACAAGAGACACCCACCATCTCAGATTGTTCTGAAATAGTTTGTTGTTAGAAACAGATAAGATTAGCATTCCTGCAAGATTATTTTGTTGAAGTATAATTTGATCTCTGAGAAATTAAGATAATCGATTGCATCCTAATTGGCTATTTTAATTTATAGGATTTAATTTTATAGAGAAAGACGCATGGGTGCAGTTTCTTGTCCTCCTCATTCCACTGTGAAAGGACCGCCCCCTGCTCCAGTGTCTGAGGAGTCCACCTCCACCACAAAGGGACAAGTCGGATCAGGATGAACGAGGATGGGTCGAGAGGTGAAACATCCCTTGAGCTCCATGAATGCCATGTCAGCCTGGGGTCCAGCAAAAACGGTTCTGGGACTTGCAGGTTAGGATCGTGAAAGGTGCTACCAACGCACCAACGTTGCTATTAAAACGTCTGTAAAAAATAGGCAAACCCGAGCAACCGCTGGACCTGATTGAGTGAGGTGGGACGGGGCCAGTTGGGGACCGCCTCAATCTTTACGGGGTCCATTTGGATGCCTGTGGTAGAGATAATGTGACCCAGAAAGGAAAACTGGGATACGTGGAACTCACACTTCTCTATCTTCACATATAGTTGACTCTGCAGGAGGCTTCTCAGGACTAGTGGACATGCAGTGTGTGTTCCAGAAGGGTCTTGGAGAAGATCAAGATGTCATTGAGCTAAACAAAGACAAACAGATTCAACATCTCCCTCAGGGTGTCATTGACCAATGCTTGAAAGACTGCCGGTGAGTTGATCATCTAAATACTCATAGTGGCCACTAGGCATGTTAAAGGCAGTCTTCCACTCATCGCCCTCCGTGACTCTCAACCAGATTGTAAGCATTGCGGAGGTCCAATTTGAGGAAGAATAGTGCCCCTTGGACCAACTAAATAGCGGAAAAATTATTGATCATAATCTGGTTCAGCCCTCTGTAGTTGATGCAGGGACACAGGCCTCCATCCTTCTTACCCACGAAGAAGAAGCCTGCACCAGTAGGGGATGTAGAGGGTCAATGAAACCTGCCTCCAGCGACTTCCGGATGTAATTGTCCATGACTGTTGCTTCAGGGGTCAAGAGGGAGTACAAACGACCCCGGAGAGGTGTGGTGCCGGGAAGGAGTTCTATGGCACAGTCATAAGGATGATGAGGGGGAAGGGTGGCGGCCTGCCTCTTACTGAAGGCCTCCCGGAGGTCGAAGTATTCAGGAGGGAGAGCGGAAAAGTCTTGGTCTTCAATGAATGCAGGAGGACACGGCGAGGCTCATGGTGGGGGTCTTAGACATTTAGTCTGGCAGTCCTTACCCCAGTCTAGTAGGTGTCCCATGGACCAGGAAATGAGTGGGTTATGTAGCGCTAGCCAGGAGTACCCTAGGATAAGGGGGTTCTCAAGAGCAGTGATCAACAGAAAACTAAGAGTCTCAGAGTGGTTCACCCCAACCTACAGTAGAATGGGATTGATCTGATATTCCACCTGACCCGGAGCCAATGGGGCATCCATCGAGGGCTTGAATCTGCAGAGGGATGGGACATTTCACGCAGGGGATCTGTAACTCTCTGGCAAAGTCTTGGTCCATGAAATTATCCGCAGCCCCGCAGTCCACAAATGCTTGAATCTGGTGCTAACGGTTGTTCCAGTGGAGGGTAGTAACAGACAGTCACTATGTAGCCAGGAGGTAACTGCACAGCTTGTCAGCGTCTCCCCCTGTCCTGACGAGCCCTGGCAATTCCCATCAGCTCCGGGAAGGTAGCACGGAGATGGTCGAGACCTATGTCGTAGAGGCAGCAGCTTTCACACATTCGCCTTTCATGCTACTGCGGGCTTAGACGTGTGCAACTCAGCTGCATGGGATCCTCCATGCTGAGCTTGGGTTGCTCAGGAAACAGGAGTGCTGAGTTGATGTCAAAAGGGCGCTGTCTCACCCGTTCCCAGATCCAGTTGTCAATCCTGATTACCTGTGTTATCAGGGACTCGAGGTCCTCTCCCAGTTCCCGAGGGGCCAGTTCATCTTTGATGGAGATAGACTGACCCTGGTGGAAAGCGGTAACCAGTGCCTACGTATTCCACCCACTCTCGGCGGCGAGGGTGCGGAACTCAATGGAGAAGTCAGCCAAAGGTCTGGCCATTTTGCGGAGGTTGAACAGTCGGCTGGACACTTCTCGTCTGCCGACTGGGTGGTCGAAGACTCGGCATAGCTCAGCAGTGAAAGCTACTATGGATCTGCAAGATGTTCCCAAACCGCCGTTGCCCATGCCAGTGCCTTGCCCAAGAGTAGAGAGATGATGTAGGCGATCATGGCCCGATGGGTGTGGAACGAGGAGGACTGTAGCTCGAACACCAGAGAACACTGAGTGAGGAACCCCTTGCATTCTCCCCGGTGGCTGTCATACCCCTCAGGGGCTGGGATCTTGGGTTCCCGGTGCAGGTTCCCTGGAGGAATCATGACAACATCTGTAGCACTGGGTGATGAGACCTGGGCATTGGCTCCTCCTGTGTTGGGGGCATGCTGTGGTTGGAGGGACTCGGCAAGTGCCCGAAGGTTCCCGGAGATTTGGGAGAGCTGTTCTTGCTAACAGTGTTCTTTTCTGGGCTAACACATTCCGTATCTGCATGATCTCTGAGTCCATGTTGTGGCAGAAGCTTGCTGGGAGGTGGTAAGGTTGGACCCAGGTGCAGAGAAGAGACCAGATGAGGAATCAGTGGTTAAGGATAAACATAATACTTTACTGAGATACGGTAGCCGCAGGATCACAGTACACTTCAAAAAACAGCAAACAATAAGTCTCAAAAACTCACTCAGGAAACGAATGCACACAGTAAACAAGCTTCGGACCACAGAAAACACACCTCTTTTATCAGTGACACAATCATGAAATAATAAGACACACCTGAGTCCAATAAAAGTCTCTAGGGCGGTCTCTGCCGCACTCTGGTGCCAGGAGGAACCATGACACATGCCAAACCTTTTCAACCACGTGGACGGGGAAGATACCCTGTCACGCCTTCTTAACGACTGTGCGCGCTTGTGTGGGCATCAGAGCCTGTGTAATATTTTTTTAATTTTTTTATTTCACCTTTATTTAACCAGGTAGGCTAGTTGAGAACAAGTTCTCATTTACAACTGCAACCTGGCCAAGATAAAGCATAGCAGTGTGAACAGACAACACAGAGTTACACATAGAGTAAACAATTAACAAGTCAATAACACAGTAGAAAAAAAGGAAAAAAAGAGAGTCTATATACATTGTGTGCAAAAGGAGGAGGAGGTAGGCGAATAATTACAATTTTGCAGATTAACACTGGAGTGATAAATGATCAGATGGTCATGTACAGGTAGAGATACTGGTGTGCAAAAGAGCAGAAAAGTAAATAAATATAAACAGTATGGGGATGAGGTAGGTAAATTGGGTGGGCTATTTACCGATAGACTATGTACAGCTCCAGCGATCGGTTAGCTGCTCAGATAGCAGATGTTTGAAGTTGGTGAGGGAGATAAAAGTCTCCAACTGGAACGAAAGGCGGCCAGATGAGGTGTTGGCTTTAGGGATGATCAGTGAGATACACCTGCTGGAGCGTGTGCTACGGGTGGGTGTTTCCATCGTGACCAGTGAACTGAGATAAGGCGGAGCTTTACCTAGCATGGCCTTGTAGATGACCTGGAGCCAGTGGGTCTGGCGACGAATATGTAGCGACGGCCAGCCGACTAGAGCATACAGGTCACAGTGGTGGGTGGTATAAGGTGCTTTAGTAACAAAACGGATGGCACTGTGATAAACTGCATCCAGTTTGCTGAGTAGAGTATTGGAAGCTATTTTGTAGATGACATCGCCGAAGTCGAGGATCGGTAGGATAGTCAGTTTTACTAGGGTAAGCATATGATTCCACCTTATTCCTATATTGTCCTTTTGCTCATTTGATTACTCTGCAGAGGTCATAGCGGGACTTCTTCTACTTGTTCCTATCCTCAGCCATAGCCCCAGGGCTGTCTGCATACCACTGTGTGCTGTAGCCCGATCCTTTAGTTTAGCGCCAACCTCAGTGTTAATCCAGGACTTTTCATTGGGGAAGCAGCAAACCTTAACTGTGAGGACGTTGCCTATGCATTTCCTAATGATGCCGGTGACAGAGGGGGTTCACTCATCGATGTTATCAGAGGAGTCCCGAGACATATTCCAATCAGCGCCAGCAAAGCAGTCTGGAGACCATTTCCCAGAGCGAGTTATGGGTAATTCATGTTTGAGCTTCTGCTTGTAAACAGGAAGCATTGGTATAGAGTCATGATTTGATTTGGCGAATGGCGGAGGAGCGAGGGCCTTGTATGCTTGCTTGTGGGTAAAATAACAGTGGCCTAGTGACAAAGGAGACGTGTTGATGGAAGTTGGGTATCGCTTGTCTTAATGATACGGAATAAAAATGTACGGCAACCAGAAAAGCAGCGTCTAAGTTTTCCTGCTTGGTTATAGCCTCGTACAGTTCGTTAAGTGCCAGCTTGTCATTTTTCTTGTCCTGAGGTGAAACGTGTACAACAGTCACGATAACAGCTGAAAACTCCCTCAGGCATTTGACCATCAGGTATTTCAAGACGGGTGAACAATGGGTCGACACTTCCACATCACTCGAATCAGCACACCAGTTATTGTTGATGAAGAGGCAAACCCCTCCCCCCTTCGACTCCACTGTCCTGTGGGTACGGTCAATGAAGAATCCATCAAGTTGGATTGCCATCTTGTCCAAGAGCCATGTTTCATAAAAGCAGAGAATATTGCAGTTTCGAGAGTCCCATTGGTTGCAAATCCGCAATCGGAGGTCATCCATTTTATTGTCAAGTGACCAGTAGAACAGAGGGAAGAGGGGGCCATTTCTCCCTTCACCTTAATCACGGCAGGATCCCCCCTCTCTTGCCTCTGTAACGTCGATGTTTCCTCTTGAGTAGCCCTAAAATTTGGTCAGGATTACAGAAAGAACCCAGGGCAGATGAGTCGAAGTTGAAGACAGAACTGGTAACTAACTGCTGATCTGATGTGCAAAAGTTGTCGGTTGTAAGAAATGACAGCGGATACATTGAGAAAATAAAGTAAAAATAAACAACAAAAGAATCACAAAATAGCAAAGTTTGGTTGGAGCTTGCAAAACGGCGACCGTCCAGTGCGGCGCCAACTTGTAGAGTTTGTCAAGCAGGACGAGTGACCGCCTGTGTGGAGTGTTCTCTCAAGACCAGCCAGGTCCGGTGGGGAGCACAGGACTGCCCCCCCCCCCCCACACACACACAGCAGAGGAATCTAAACAATAACCCCAAGTCATTCTGCAGTCCTCCATTGGCTTCAGTCAGCAGTCTCAGCACTCTCTCCTCACAGTGAGGGCTCATCTGAATAAAACAAACTCAGATCCATACAACTCACTGTTTAATCACATGTAATGAGGTCTCAGGAAGGCTGTCGGTATCACATTATATTTGGCTTAATTACTATTATGAAAAATTATGCTTTAGAAAGATCTGTCTTGAAGTATTGCACTTCATTATAAGTGCTATGGAAAGATAATTGAGATTTAGATGAAGACGTGGTAAGGATTTGTCTTTGCTTTCAATATTGTCAGTCAAGATGGCTATTGATTTGTTTTTTCTACTACTGTATATGAAACATTGAATTGTTCTGGTTTTGCCATACATTAGCATTTTAGTCATTTAGCAGACGCTCCTACAGTGGGGTAGCTCAGTTTCACTGGACCTCCCTGCAGGGTCGGAGAATTTGGTTCACGGCTTTTATGCAATCTGGGGGGGGGGGGCAGATATATTTTCTTCAATAAAGTAGCTATCAGCAAAGTCACAGCTAGTAGGAAAAAAAGTAAATTGCTAGTTCAAAAAAGGCAAGGATGACACACACACACACACAGTCAAAAGTTTATAAAAACATTTTTTGAATGAGTAGGTTCATTATTTTTACTATTTTCGACATTGTAGAATAATAGTGAAGACATCAAAACTATGAAATAACACGATGGAATCATGTAGTAACCAAAAAGAAGTGTAAAACAAATCTAAATATATTTTCTATTTGAGATTCTCCAAATAGCATTGAATACTCAGGGAGAAAAATGTGTAGATTCAGAAAAGTAAATAAATATAAACAGTATGGGGATGAGGTAGGTAAATTGGGTGGGCTATTTACCGATAGACTATGTACAGCTGCAGCGATCGGTTAGCTGCACAGATAGTAGATGTTTAAAGTTGGTGAGGGAGATAAGTCTCCAACTTCAACGATTTTTGCAATTCGTTCCAGTCACAGGCAGTAGAGAACTGGAAGGAAAGGTGGCCAAATGAGGAGTTGGCTTTGGGGATGATCAGTGAGATACACCTGCTGGAGCGCGTGCTATGGGTGGGTGTTGCCATCATGACCAGTGAACTGAGATAAGGCGGAGCTTTACCTAGCATGGACTTGTAGATGACCTGGAGCCAGTGGGTCTGGCGACGAATATGTAGCGAGGGCCAGCCGACTAGAGCATACGGGTCGCAGTGGTGGGTGGTATAAGGTGCTTTAGTAACAAAGTGGATGGCACTGTGATAAACTGCATCCAGTTTGCTGAGTAGAGTATTGGAAGCCATTATGTAGATGACATCGCCGAAGTCGAGGATCGGTAGGATAGTCAGTTTTACTAGGGTAAGTTTGGCGGCGTGAGTGAATGAGGCTTTGTTGCGAAATAGAAAGCCGATTCTAGATTTGATTTTGGATTGGAGATGTTTGATATGAGTCTGGAAGGAGAGTTTACAGTCTAGCCAGACACCTAGGTACTTATAGATGTCCACATATTCTAGGTCGGAACCATCCAGGGTGGTGATGCCAGTCGGGCGTGCGGGTGCAGGCAGCGAATGGTTGAAAAGCATGCATTTTTACTAGCGTTTAACAGCAGTTGGAGGCCACGGAAGGAGTGTTGTATGGCATTGAAGCTCGTTTGAAGGTTAGATAGCACAGTGTCCAAGGAAGGGCCAGAAGTTTACAGAATGGTGTCGTCTGCGTAGAGGTGGATCAGAGAATCGCCCGCAGCAAGAGCAACATCATTGATATATACAGAGAAAATAGTCGGCCCGAGAATTGAACCCTGTGGCACCCCCATAGAGACTGCCAGAAGACCGGACAACATGCCCTCCGATTTGACACACTGAACTCTGTCTGCAAAGTAGTTGGAGAACCAGGCAAGGCAGTCATTAGAAAAACCGAGGCTACTGAGTCTGCCGATAAGAATATGGTGATTGACAGAGTCAAAAGCCTTGGCCAGGTTGATGAAGTCGGCTGCACAGTACTGTCTTTTATCGATGGCGGTTATGATATCGTTTAGTAATGCATTTCAATTAACAGGTGTGTCTTCTTAAAAGTTAATTTGTGGAATATTTTTCCTTCTTAATGCGTTTGAGCCCAGGTAAGGGGTATACAGAAGATAACCCTATTTGGTAAAATACCAAGTCCATTTTATGGCTAGAACAGCTCAAGTAAGCAAAGAGAAACGAAAGTCCATCATTACTTTAAGACATGAAGGTCAATACGGAAAATTGCTATTGCTATGATCAAACTGGCTCTCATGAGGACCGCCACAGGAATGGAAGTTACCTCTGCTGTAGAGGATACGTTCATTAGAGTTACAAGCCTCAAATAAATGCTTCACAGAGTTCAAGTAACAGACACATCTCAACATCAACTGTTCAGAGGAGACTGTGTGAATCAGGTCTTCATTGTCAAATTGCTGCAAAGAAACCAATACTAACGGACACCAATAAGAAGAGACTTCCTTGGGCCAAGAAACACGAGCAATGGACATTAGACCGGTGGAAATTTGTCCTTTGATTTGGTGTTCAAATTGTAGACCGCCGTGTCTTTCTGAGACGCGGTGTGGGTAAACGGATGATCTCCGCAAGTGTATTTCCCACCGTAAAGCATGCAGAAGGTGTTATGGTCTGGGGGTGCTTTGCTGGTGACACTGTCTGTGATTTATTTTGAATTCAAGGCACACTTAACCAGCATGGCTACCACAGACTTCTGCAGCGTTACGCCATTCCATCTGGTTTGGCTTTAGTGGGACTATCATTTGTTTTTCAACAGGACAATGAGCCAACACACCTCCAGGCTGTGTAAGGGCTATTTGATGGAGTGCTGCATTCAGATGACCTGGCCTCAACCAAATTGAGATGGTTTGGAATGAGTCGGACTGTAGAGTGAAGGAAAAGCAGCCAACAAGTGGTCAGCATATATGGGAACTCCTTCAAGACTGTTGGGAAAGCATTCCAGGTGAAGCTGGTTGAGAGAATGCCAAGAGTGTGCAAAGTTGTCATCAAGGAAAAAGGTGGCTATTTGAAAAATCTCAAATGTAAAATACATTTAGATTTCTTTAACACTGTTTTGGTTACTACGTGATTCCATATGTATTATCTCATAGTTTTGATGTTTTCACTATTATTCTACAATGTAGAAAATAGTCAAATAAAGAAAAACCCTTGAATGAGTAGGTGTTCTAAAACTTTTGACCGGTATCCTATTTACATTTGTAGTCAATTTTGACAGTAGAATAAATGTTTCTAACTATTGATTCCACATAGGCTGTTTTCTAAATTAGAAGTTGGTTTTTAGGGGCAGTTTCTCTTTAAATTTACTGTGTACTGACATGACCAGGGCAACTCAACTGTGAAGAAAAATTCAAGTGGAGGCATAACAGAGCACCATAACTTCAGACATGACAGTTAAGAAGCTACATAGCCCCTAGGCTATATGAATATAAAGAGACATGAGCCAAAACAAATTACCTGTAGAATGGAAAATTGAATAAGTTATAAGACCTCTATGATTCATTTAATTTAGTCAGTTCTAGCACCTAATGTGAGATGTTTAGATTAGATAACATTCGAGGACACATAACTTAAGGGCCTATTTTCAATGTTTTGATTCACCTATAATCTAACCATTAATCTGGCCAGCTCTTCCCCTCTCTTTCTGGCTGGCCCCTTACCTTCTAAATTGAAGTATGTTTATTTTTCATATACACAGTCTATACATGCAGTACACAGTGCAATGAAATGCTTACTTGCAGGTTAACCTCTTGACAGTGAAACAACAAGAGAACAATTAAGTAGCTATGAGAATAAAAAGAGACATCAAAATAAAAGCTCATTGAAATATTTTCACAAATTTACTAACAGGCAGTTTTTTGCAAATAGTTACATAGCCTATATGAAAATAACAGACATGGGCCAAGCATGTTTACCTGTAGAATGAATGATTATAAGTCCTTGATGATTCTTTTCATCTTATCAGTTCTACCACCTCAACATTGCCAATTTTAAACAGGGTTAAATATCAAGTTCTTGTAAAGTTCAGCTTCAGTCCACAGGGAGCACTGTGTCACTGCCAGAAGATATGTCCTTCAGTCAAAAAATCGTTCTCTCATCTCTTCGGCCTCAGCTAGCTAGCCAGCCAGTAGTGACCAAAAAGAGCTAGCTACAGAAACCAAACCCATCAAATACAGTCATAAGAAATAAACACTTTTCCTAATATCATGACTTCTACGGACATCCTTAGCTTGGTCACTAAATATACTGTTAAATAACTCTGACTGACACCCAATAGCTTAAGGATGCTGAACGATAGCGTATTAGCATTAGCCAACCCTTATGCTGAGGGAGACTAGCTAGTTAACTACCACCAACCCTGGCTAACTCTACTGCTCTTGCTGCACTTTGACTTTCTGGCTGTTCTGCCCACCATATTCACTTCTGCCTGCTTGTGCTCAACCTGCTCGCTTTTTTGCCTCTCTTTCAGAAGTTCAGAATATCCATATTTGTTCTGTGCTATAGACTGACTGAATGACAGGTGTTTTGCTGAGTGATGACATTGACATGTAACCGGTGCTGTAACGGTGTAACGGTGGATCAAGGCATGTGGGTGCTTCACTGCATTGTGAAATCTCGACCAATCACAGCAGGCACCGTGTCACTCCAGGGGCTTCTTGCAGTGCCTGCTACTGCCTAGTGCAGTATATTGTATTGTTAATTTTTGTCCTAAAAATGTGTCAGTAAAACTTTTTATATATACTGAATAGCACAAAAATTTATGTTTATGGAAACTCATATCTGCCACAAATGTAATTAAAAAAAAATGACCATCAAAAGATTTGGGGCTGGGCCAAAAACCTCCAGCACTTAAGCTCCAGAAGCCCAGACCTAATTACGCCACTGACTCAAGCAGTAGAACATTTGAGGTGCCAGTACTCAGTTCAGGTGAACTCCTGCCCAAGTCAAGCATTGAAAAGTTAAAGTGCCCTGTCAAAATGTGCTAGCAATTTCTAAATGTTCCAGCCAGCGGAGACATGACTGACTTCGCACTTTGGTTGCAATGCATCACATCAGATGACACGAGAAGCATCACCCATTAATTAATCTGACAGAAGCTCTCCCTCTCCTCTTTTTATCTCTCTCTCTTCTCTTTCATCTGGAAGGTCTAGCTACCATAGAGGAGCCTGGAAAGGACTCCTGCTGTCACAGCTATTCTGTAGCGGAGGAATGTAATAGATACAGTGTCTGTTGGCGGAATAAAACAATCTAGATGGGCCTCTGACCAGTCAGCATGTTGTGATAACCATGACAAGCGAGAAAGCTACTCGTAGAAGAAAAGGTGCTATCTAGAACCTAAAAGGGTTATTCGGCTGTCCCCATAGGTGAACCCTTTGGAGAACCCTTTTGGGTGCCATGTAGAACCCTTTTCACAGATAAAAAGGGGTTCTATGTTTCTAAGAGTGTATGTCAGATAACTCCTTGGGAAAGGTGCTGCACTATTTTGTATTTTATTGTCAATTATTGGGCGATTCACTTGATTAAATTCATTGTCAGTTGTAGCACAGTCAGCTGAAAGGTTATTGTTTGCAACAATCAAACAATAAAAGTTTGCCTGGTGGAAATGAAAGTATTGACACAAAAGATACCGATACAGGTAACCCTTTACAATAACCTTCCATTTGTAAAGGGTTTATAAAGTAGTTATATTTACGTTAATGATTATTTAATCATTTGTAAATGCAATATAAACCATTCATAAATGGTTATATCGTATTAGTCAAAATAGGGCAATAACTCGTCAGTGTTTGCAAAGTAGTGAGCCACTATTTCTGAAATTTTTGCGGCCCATAATGCTCTTCAGAAAATAGGCATGGCTTCACAACATTTTCAAATTTGAAGAATATGGAGGAAAATATGCAGCCGAAGTACAACAGGAGCAGATACAAATGCATTGCTTTAACTAATTATGACAAATATTAACAAAATGTTGAGCAATGTAATAAATTAATGCCTTTTCAAATAAGTTACATTGAATGTTATGTTGTCTGACAATTTGTTAGCTTCGCTAGGCTTACGAACGCATAGCATATCATTACAGCAGTTGCTTTTACAGTGCATTCGGAAAGTATTCAGACCCCTTGATTTTTTCCACATTTTGATACGTAATAGCCTTACTCTAAAATTGGTTAAATTGTTTTTTCATCTCATCGATCTACACACAATACCCCATAATGACAAAGCGAACACAAGTTTTTCGAATTTTAGAAAATGTATTTTAAAAAAAAATAAGTATTCAGACCCTTTACTCAGTACTTTGTTGAAGCACTTGGCCGCGATTACAGCCTCGAGTCTTCTTCGTCATGACGCTACCAGCTTGGCACACCTGTATTTGGATATTTTCTCCCAAGCTTATCTGCAGATCCTCTCAAGCCCTGTCAGGTTGGATGGGGAGCGTTGCTGCACAGCTATTTTCAGGTCTCTCCAGAGATGTTTGATCGGGTTCAAGTCTGGGCTCTGGCTGTCCCGAAGCCACTCCTGCGTTGTCTTGGCTGTGTGCTTAAGGACATTGTTCTGTTGCTTCCAACAGATCCTGAGTGTTCTGGACAGGTTTTCATCAAGGATCTCTCTGTACTTTGCTCTGTTCATCTTTCCCTCAATCCTGACTAGTCTCCCAGTCCCTGCCGCTGAAAAACATCCCCACAGCATGATGCTTCACCGTAGGGATGGTGCCAGGTTTCCTCCAGACGTGACGCTTGGCATTCAGGCAAAAGAGTTCAATCTTTCTCATGGTCTCAGAGCTCTTCAGTTGGCTTATGCCAAACTACAAGCGGGCCTTTTACTGAGGATTGACTTTCGTCTGGCCACACTACCATGGCCTGATTGGTGGGGAGCTGCAGAGATGGTTGTCCTTCTGGATGGAGGCCACTGTGTCCTTGGGGACCTTCAATGCTGCAGAAATGTTTTGATACCCTTCCCCAGATCTGTGCAATCAACAATTTATAAAAACCTGTTTTCGCTTTGTCACCATGGGATATTGTGTGTAGATTGTTGAGGGGGAAAAGTATTTAATACTTTTTAGAATAAGGCTGTGACGTAACAAAATGTAGAAAAAGGAAAGGGGTCTGAATACATTCCGAATGCACTGTATGTACCGGTATATAACCTAGCTACCATCCTAACGTTAGTTGGCTACTAATATATCGAACTTGCCAGTATATTAACTATATGCTATCTAACTATGTACCCAACATTTATTGACTTGATTATTCACGTCAATCTTAGATTAACTAAGTGGTATAGTCATTGTCCGTTAACCAATGGACTTTGTTAATGAAGTCGTATGCTAACAAGCTATACTAACAAGCTTGCAGAAGTTGCATAGCAACAACATCAACTTCTGGTAGATATGCAAAGTGCTAGAACACTCAACTGAAAGGATACTGTCCTTTTACAGTATACTAAAATGAACTAATAGTATATAGTATGTAGTATATACTTATTCAGTATGTAGTATACAATATGTTAGTTTGGGTATTCGAACACAGCTTTTAAGTTAGTCTTAAAATTGAAACCACTTGTGTGCTGACAAAGGATGCTAGCTAGCTAACTTACCATTTACCTGGTAAGAGACATTACCTGAGTTCAAAAGTTAGATAACTAGTTAACTAGCGTGCTTAATCCAAAAAAAGCTAGCTAACAAATTGCATGGAAATTCAGTCATGTCGATGTTAGCTAGTTAGCTGGGAGCTAACTTTTGCTAGCTAGCTAAGCTAACTAGCCAGCAAACACAATATACTTAGCTAGCTAACTATACCATGCCAAAAATTATCTCATGCTAAATCGTCTAGCAGAATTTCTATACTTAAAAACACATTTTAGTTTCTACCTAATGCTTGCTAGCTAGCTAGGAAGTACAGAGGCAAATATTTTTTTTTAACTAAACCAAGACAGACCACAGCCTGTCATTTCAAATGGGAACAAATGAGCCATAGTAGGTAGAACAAGCAAGAAGGTGGGCAAAGCCAAGCACGAGCTAGCAAGATCATATTGACACATTCTAGCATACCTTTGCATATTTATGTTAGGGAACGCCTACTCTGTGAACTGCGCATATGCAATAACTAAATTTGCCTTTGCACTCTTTCTAATCAACAAAAAAGGTTAAACCTTTGGCAAAGGGTAGTCTACAAAACTTAGCCCACTCTGCTCGTGACAGTTTGTAGTTTTGGGAACAGAAAACTGTATTGAGATCAAATGTTTGCAGTAGTTTATGTGTCGGGGGGCTGGGGTCAGTTTGTTATATCTGGAGTACTTCTCCTGTCCTATTCGGTGTCCTGTGTGAATCTAAGTGTGCGTTCTCTAATTCTCTCCTTCTCTCTTTCTTTCTCTCTCTCGGAGGACCTGAGCCCTAGGACCATGCCCCAGGACTACCTGACATGATGACTCCTTGCTGTCCCCAGTCCACCTGGCCATGCTGCTGTTCCAGTTTCAACTGACCTGAGCCCTAGGACCATGCCCCAGGACTACCTGACATGATGACTCCTTGCTGTCCCCAGTCCACCTGGCCATGCTGCTGCTCCAGTTTCAACTTCCACCTGACTGTGCTGCTGCTCCAGTTTCAACTGTTCTGCCTTATTATTATTCGACCATGCTGGTCATTTATGAACATTTGAACATCTTGGCCATGTTCTGTTATAATCTCCACCCGGCACAGCCAGAAGAGGACTGGCCACCCCACATAGCCTGGTTCCTCTCTAGGTTTCTTCCTAGGTTTTGGCCTTTCTAGGGAGTTTTTCCTAGCCACCGTGCTTCTACACCTGCATTGCTTGCTGTTTGGGGTTTTAGGCTGGGTTTCTGTACAGCACTTTGAGATATCAGCTGATGTACGAAGGGCTATATAAATACATTTGATTTGATTTGATTTGATTTAATCGATGAGTAAATTATCAGAATGTCTGACAAAACCCATGTTCTCCCACTGCTGGTCATTGGGCTTTCTCTCACTACCATGTATTGGATAGTGAGTGGAAGCGCCAACCAGATGCTTCATATTTATACACCCGGTGAAATATCTGTCTCATTGTTCTATCTTTGACAGAGGTGCTAGCAAACGTTAGCTAGATAGCTAGCTAATTAGCTAACTGAGCAGTGTGATAAATCATCCAGCTGAACTTCTGTATCCAAAAGTGAAATACATTCCATAGAGAATATACTGTCTCCTCTCCTCTCAATATTTTTATCTTGTGAACAACGTTTCTTTCGTGCAATCTATTTTGTCTGGCCTTTGCACACTTCTCATAGCCACTTCCATCCTGATTCTTCAAGATGCACTGTCACATGGTGTAAGTGTCAACACAAAATTCAGGGCATGTTCCAGGTCGTCTTTATTTCAAGCTCGTTTCACAGATGGGCAGATCTCACAAAGTCGGGGGAATATCTCAGAAACCAGCTAACCACACCAGTAATATGGCTTGCGATCTTCAGTTGAGGCCTTAATTCCTGAAATAAATAAGTGTACCAATGCATCATCAGGGTTTCAAACGTGGTGCAAGACACATCATGGAATCCAACCATTTCTGTTCCTGGTACAGAGCAACAATGCGTCACACCAACAAGTGAGAAAATAGCTATTGTTTAACTGTGCAACCACTTAAAATAAGGTTGCATGATGATACATAAGGGTTCAATATTATATGCATGTGTACATTAAGTGCATTAATAGATGGTTAACAGCTGGAGGTATATAGTGTCTCATTATTTGGCAAGCAGTGACTGGTTATCGTACTATTTTATTTACATTTGTTATAACCAATTTATTAATGGTTTATAATGCATTTACACATTTTTAAATAACCGGTGATGTAATTACAAACCCTTTATAAATAAACAAATGGAACCTTATTGTAAAGTGTTACCGATTCAGGTAGTGTTTTAATTTTCTCTCTAGTCAAAGGTTATGTTTTGGACCAGTCTAACACCTCTCCAGATAACAAGAGAGAACTCTGTTGTTAAAGGGATAGTTGTTTCAAAATAATCAATGGAAGTAGAAAGTCATAGCGAAGCTGGGAAGTTGATAGTCTATTAGGTTGTTATGGAGTTTTGCACACATGAATACATTTGCACAGTGTTTAAAATACAGGTAACTGACTAAATAATGGATACACTTGAGTAAATGAGGGATACAAAGTGTATTGAAAGCAGGTGCTTCCACACAGGTGTGGTTCCTGAAATTAATTAAGTAGTTAACATCCCATCATGCTTAGGAATAAAAATGCTGGGCAGGCCAGTATTTTGGCTACCATGGCCCCATAGAATGACAATGCCCCATCCACTGGAGTAGTCACTGTATGGTTTGATGAGCATGAAAACGATGTAAACCACATGCCATGGCCGTCTCAGTCACCAGCTCTCAACCCAATTGAACACTTATGAGAGATTCTGGAGTGGCACCTCAGACAGCATTTGTTACCACCATCAACAAAACACCAAATTATTGAATTTCTCATGGACACCCTATTAATTTCTTATGGCTGGGGGCAGTATTGAGTAGCTTGGATGAATAAGGTGCCCAGAGTAAACGGTCTGCTGCTCAGGCCCAGTTGCTAATATATGCATATTATTAGTAGATTTTGATAGAAAATAGATAGAAACGTTTCTTAAACTGTTTGAATGATGTCTGTGAGTATAACAGAACTCATATGGCAGGCAAAAACCTGAGAAAAAATCCAACCAGGAAGTGAGAAATCTGAGGTTTGTAGTTTTTCAACTCTTTGGCTATCGAATATACAGTGTCTATTTGCACGTCCCAAGGCTTCCACTAGATGTCAACAGTCTTTAGAACCTTGTTTGATGCTTCTACTGTGAAGGAGGGGGGAATGAGAGCTGAATGAGCCAGGGCTCTACCCGAGTGGCATGAGCTGGTCACATGCGTTCACATGAGAGTTAGCTTGCGTTTCATTGCATTTCTGAAGACAAAGGAATTCTCCGGTTGGAACATTATTGAAGATTTATGTTAAAAACATACTAAAGATTGATTCTATACTTCGTTTGACATGTTTCTACGGACTGTAACGGAACCTTTTGGCTCTTCGTCTGGACTGCTCGTCATGAATTTGGATTACTGGGCTGAACACGCGAACAAAAAGGAGGTATTTGGACATAAATTATGGATTTTATCGAACAAATCAAACATTTATTGTGGAACTGGGATTCCTGGGAATGCATTCTGATGAAGATCATCAAAGGTAAGTGAATATTTATAATGTTATTTCTGACTTTTGTTGACTCCACAACATGGTGGATATCTGTATGGCTTGATTTGTTGTCTGAGAGCTGTACTCAGATTATTGCATGGTGTGCTTTTTTGGTAAAGCTTTTTCGAAATCTAAGGAGAAGTGTATCTATAATTCCATGCATAACACTTGAATCTTTTAGCAATTATTATTAAATTACAGAATGTTTTGGAACTACTAAACATAACGTGCCAATGTAAACTCAGATTTTTGTATATAAATATGAACTTTATTGAAAAAAACATACATGTATTGTGTAACATGAAGTGCTATGAGTGTCATCTGATGAAGATCATCAAAGGTTAGTGATTCATTTTATCTCTATTTCTGCTTTTTGTGACTCCTCTCTTTGGCTGGAAAAATGGCTGTGTTTTTCTGTGACAAGGTGCAGACCTAACATAATCGTTTGGTGTGCTTTCGTCGTAAGGCCTTTTTGAAATCGGACACTGTGGTGAGATTAACAACAAGTGTATCTTTAAAATGGTGTAAAATACTTCTATGTTTGAGGAATTTTAATTATGAGATTTCTGTTGTTTTGAATTTGGCGCCCTGCACTTTCACTAGCTGTTGTCATATCGATCCCGTTAGTGGGACTCAAGCCATAAGAAGTTTTAAGACACTTTATGTTGGCATTTAATTTATTTGGCAGTTACCTGTACATCTTGATATTGATATTGTAAAGCGTGTGTAACAGAATGGGTCTTGACCTGTGTTCATTTATCACCATGGGCCTGAAGGTGACGCATCGTCCATGTGTAAGCAAGTGTGGAGAAACACACCCCGGGGCAACGTCTACCAAGGAGCTTTAATACCACTGACAGGCTACACAAGGAGGCCATGCTGCAGTGATAAGACCTGATATGATTCACTACACCTTCATGTCACATCAAACGTTGTGCAAAGCCATTTCTGCTTGGGCTGATTGATGCAGGCCTGGTGTGGTATTCATCAGAACTATGTCAAACAAGCCTCTTTGGGGTCCTCATGCCTCCAGAGTTAAGCCCCCCCCCCTGTGTCATTGGTTGTTAACGCACTCATATGGCAGGAGGAGAAAATCCTCTGTCGTAGGCTAATTATCTACTGTTCCGCTTATCTAATATGCACAACTATAGTATAAGATATTATTTTATTTGAAAGGACTTCATTTCTGGTGGTCGTGCTTGTCCTGTCTGCCAAGACTAATGCTGGAGCTGTCCTGTTTTATATTCGCTGTAATCGCTGCGCTGTGTGTTGAAAGCTTAGGATAGAGAACAATGGGACTGTCATGTCACTAGCAGAGAATAAAATAACTTTTATTGTAAGTTCCCTAGCTACAGCACAAGGCTGTAGACAATGACTGAAACATTCAATATAGGGCTGGAGTTAGGGATAACATTCTTAAACCTTGCACGACTTATCTGAAATTGCTGATGGTTAAGGAAGGTCAACGCTTCAATCCCCCAAAAAATATACAAATAGCAGATAACAACATTTAGAACCTTGATGAAACCATGTGGTCACAGGAGCCGTGGCAGACACGGATTGCAGCATTATTGAGATTTGGCTGGTACCTACTCAAGGTCTCTTTGAGAAGCATCAGCTAGCCAAGTCTGAAACCTTAGAGCTGCATACAGACGTTCTAAAAGATGTTGGGGTTAGTCTATAGGCATACATGATGTATGGTCCTGTATCAACATCTGGCATCATTTGTATTATGACAGTCACAGTAGTGTTTCAAATTTAAAGATGAATCAGAGATATTGCAATATATTCCCATAAATTCCAACACAATCGGTTCCAGTGAACTTACTGTGAGACTGTACATTAATTATTTAGCAACACTGAATCATAACCATTGTTTAATGGTACAAAAAAATTGAACATGAAATGTTAGAGCACAATTTAAACTGCCTGTTCTCCGTGTGACATTTTAACAATGTCAGTAATTCATCACTCTTACGAAACTGCTTGTTATGAGAAACGAAATGGGAATGTATTATTGATTTAAGCAATTGTACCTTCAAGTATTTTAAAGTGAAATCCCAGCTAATACAGATTTATGGAGGGCACTGTCTCCTCCAGAAATCGAGAGTAATAATGTCATGTGCTTTGCCAAGAAGACCCTCATCCGGATGAATGGGGCAGCGATTACTCAAAATTAGATTCTCGTCATCTTTGCATTGGAATTCGTTACAGTTTTCCATTATAGTTTTCTATCAGTCACCAACCAATCATTCTTATTAAGTAAAACAGAGTTGACAATGTGGCCTTCAAGAGAGGGTTATTTTGTAAACCTAATACAGTGGATGCATGGATAAAATACTCACCTCAGTTACCTGGCTGTAAACTTTGGTTCCCACCTTCACTCTCACCCACACACAGGTGTAGGCCTATAAACCATACATTCTCAATACATATCTCGCCCTGACTCGACTTGGTACTAGCTTTCCTGCCCCTCAAAGGAATTTGAATATATTTCCACCTAAAAAATGCACTCCAATGTCAACTTTAGGAAAGTTTTACACAGTTTGGGCTGGATTTAATCTGTCGCACCAAAGATCAGTGTTGAAGCGTGATTGAAATTTAAAGGCAATCTTTCTGTGTTCACAGAGACTGCATTAAAGATAAACGCTGCATATTTGGGCTCATTCAAAAATTACTTTTAGATTTCAACCGTGCTAAAACGCTGATTTTTCGGCACTACGGATTGAATCCAGCCCTTAATTTTTGCTTCTGTTTTTCCGAATAACAAAGAACATGTTGTATTTGTTTGTACCAGAGAGTGTGAAAGACAGAGAAAGGGAGTGTGAGACAGACAGTACAGTGTCGGAAGTCAGAGGTTTACATACACCTTAGCCAAATACAGTACATTTGAACTCAGTTTTTCACAATTCCTGACATTTAAAATTCCATTTAAAATTCCAGTAAAAATTCCCTGTCTTAGGTCAATTAGGATCACCACTTTATTTTAAGAATGTGAAATGTCATAATAATAAGAGAGAATGATTTATTTCAGCTTTTATGTATTTTATTACATACCCAGTGCGTCAGAAGTTTACATACACTCAATTAGTATTTGATAGCATTGCCTTTACATTGTTTAACTTGGGTCAAACGTGTCAGGTGGCCTTCCACAAGCTTCCCACAATAAGTTGGGTGAATTTTGGCCCATTCTTCCTGACAGAGCTCGTGCAACTGAGTCAGGTTTGTAGGCCTCCTTGCTCGCACATGCTTTTTCAGTTCTGCCCACAAATTTTCTATGGGATTGAGGTCAGGGCTTTGTGATGGCCACTCCAATACCTTTACTTTGTTGTCCTTAAGCCATTTTGCCACAACTTTGGAAGTATGCTTGGGGTCATTGTCCATTTGGAAGACCCATTTGTGACCAAGCTTTAACTTCCTGACTGATGTCTTGAGATGTTGCTTCAATTTATCCACATCATTTTCCAACCTCATGATGCCATCTATTCTGTGAAGTGCACCAGTCTCTCCTGCAACAAAGCACCCCCACACATGATGCTGCCACCCCCGTGCTTCACTGTTGGGATGATGTTCTTCGGCTTGCAAGCATCCCCCTTTTTCCTCCAAACATAACGATGGTCATTTTGGCCAAACAGTTCTATTTTTGTTTCATTTGACCAGAGGACAACAATATTTGTCCCCATGTGCAGTTGCAAACTGTAGTCTGGCTTTTTTATTGCGGTTTTGGAGCAGTGACTTCTTCCTTGCTGAGCGGCCTTTCAGGTTATGTCGATAAAGGACTCGTTTTACTTTGGATATTGATACTTTTGTACCTGTTTCCTCCAGCATCTTCACAAGGTCCTTTGCTGTTATTCTGGGATTGATATGCACTTTTCACACCAAAGTATGTTCATCTCTACGAGACAGAACACGTCTCCTTCCTGAGCGATATGACAGCTGCGTGGTCCCATGGTGTTTATACTTGCGTACTATTTTTTGTACAGATGAACGTGGTACCTTCAGGGGTTTGGAAATTGCTCCCAAGGATGAACCAGACTTGTGGAGGATAATTGACATAATTTGAGTGTATTGGAGGTGTACCTGTGAATGTATTTCAAGGCCTACCTTCAAACTCAGTGCCTCTTTGGTTGACATCATGGGAAAATCAAAAGAAATCAGCCAAGACCTCAGAAAAATCAACAGTCTCAACGTCAATAGTGAAGAGGTGACTCCGGGAAGCTGGCCTTCTAGGCAGAGTACCTCTGTCCAGTATCTGTGTTATTTTGCCCATCTTAATCTTTTATTTTTATTGGCCATTCTGAGATATGGCTTTTTCTTTGCAACTCTGCCTAGAAGGCCAGCATCCTGGAGTTGCCTCTTCACTGTTGACGTTGAGACTGGTGTTTTGTGGGTAGTATTTAATGAAGCTGCCAGTTGAGGACTTTTGAGGCGTCTGTTTCTCAAACTAGACGCTCTAATTTACTTGTCCTCTTGCTCAGTTGTGCACTGGGGCCTCCCACTCCTCTTTCTATTCTGCTTAGAGCCAGTTAGTGCTGTTCTGTGAAGGGAGTAGGACACAGCGTTGTACGAGATCCTCAGTTTCTTGGCAATTTCTCGCATGGAATAGCCTTCATTTCTCAGAACAAGAATAGACTCACGAGTTTCAGAGAAGTTCTTTGTTTCTGGCCATTTTGAGCCTGTAATCAAACCCACAAATGCTGATGGTCCAGATACTCAACTAGTCTAAAGAAGGCCAGTTTTATTGCTTCTTTAAATCAGCACAACAGTTTTCAGCTGTGCTAACATAATTGCAAAATGGTTTTCTAATGATCAGTTAGCCTTTTAAAATGATAAACTTGGATTAGCTTACACAACGTGCCATTGGAACACAGGACTCATGGTTGCTGATAATGTACATCTATGTAGATATTCCATTCAAAGTATCCGTTTCCAGCTACAATAGTCATTTACAACATTAACAATGTCTACATTGTATTTCTGATCAATCCGATGTTATTTTAATGGACAAAAAGTTTAGCTTTTCTTTCAAAAACAGGGACATTTCTAAGTGACCCCAAAATTGTGAATGGTAGTGTAGGTCCTAGATGGCAGGAAGCTTGGTCCCAGTTATGTATTGGACCGTACGCATTACCCTCTGTAATGACTTACGGTCAGATACCGAGCAGTTGCCTTACCAGGTGGTGATGCAAATGGTCAGAATGCTCTCAATGGTGCAGCTGTAGGATTTTTTGAGGATCTGGGGACCCATGTGTTACGTTCCCCAGTTTCTGTGTTGTGGTTTGTGTATTTGCATGTATTTATTTCGGGAAATGGCTTCCTGAAATTCTCCCCAAGCAGCTGATTGGTCAGCCCCATTGATGATTGGCGAGCTGACCCCGCCCTTCGTCAGGACGCAGCTGTCTTCAGTTACCAACTCCTTCTGAAGCAAGATAAGCCAGAGAGTTATGTTGCTCCGAAGAGAGAGGAGGCTGATGGCTATATACTGTGTTGGTTGTGCTCAGAGGGAGCTGATTAGTATATCCTGTGCTTTCGGTGGTGCGCAGAGGTATAATTTGTTGCCAATATTTTGTAGCCGGTCCTTCTAAGGTATGTCTATGACAAAAGGACTGTTTTTGATTGTGGAATTTTTTGTAATATTCTGTTTCATTTGTTCCCAGGGGGGAAGGGGAAGGCACCTAGGGAGTGCATAGGCAAGAGGCCCGCGGGCATACATATACCTGTAGTATATACACTGTCTAGGCACACTAGGCAAGACCTGGGCGAACCACCCCCTGTATTTTGGTTAGCGCACCAGGTGGTGCTAAGTTAGATAAGTAGTGGGTAGGCAGGTTATATAGGAGAGGGGGCTTTGACATTTACTTTCTTTGCTTTGGTTCCATCCAGCCCCTTTTCCCCATATTAGCGTGTGAAGGAATAAATTCCTAGTAAACGGTAAAATCTCTGCCTTTTGTCATCTTTACTCGCACCTACAGTCCCATACCTCTTTCACTTCATGGGGAGTTGAGTTGTAGCAGGGTGTTGCATTCCCTCTTCATAGAGGCGAACGTAACACCATGCCAAATCTTTTCAGTCTCCTGAGGGGGAGAAGGTGTTGTCGTGCCCTCTTCACAACTGTCTTGGTGTGTTTGGACCGTGATAGTATCTTGGTGATGTGGACACCAAGGAACATAAAACTCTTGACCCGCTCCACTACAGCCCCGTCGATGTTAATGGAGGCCTGTTCAGCTCTCCTTTTCCTGTAGTCCACGATCATCTCCTTTGTCTTGCTCACATTGACGGAGAGGTTGTTGGCCTGGCACCACACTGACAGGTCTCTGACCACCTCCCTATAGGCAGTGTCATCATTGTTGTTGGTCAGGCCTACCACTGTTGTGTCATCAGAAACCGTAATGATGGTGTTGGAGTCGTGCTTAGTCACGCAGTCGTGGGTGAACAGGGAGATCAGGAGGGGACTAAGCACACCCCTGAGGGGCCCCTGGGTTGAGGATCAGTAGGGCAGATGTTTTCTTGCCTACCCTTACCAACTGGGGGACGGACCGTTAGGAAGTCCAGGATCCAGTTGTAGAGGATCCTTAGCTAGTCCCAGGGTCCTTAGCTTAGTGATGATCTTTGTGGGCACTATGGTGTTGTACGCTGAGCTGTAGTCAATGAACAGCATTCTCACAGGTGTTCTTTCTGTCCAGATGGGAAAGGGCAGTATGGAGTGTGATTGCCACAGAAACCAGACAAACGGTAGCACTGATTATATTCGGATACACATTTTAAGGCAAATTTAAACACTTAAGTTTAGCCATCACTATTGCATGAGGTAGAAAAGTTCTTAGTTCTTGCCTTTCCTACCCTGAGCTTATTGTCTTGACCCACTGGGCAAAAAGTGGCTGAATCAACATTGTTTCCATGTCATTTGAACCAAAAATGTAATGTGATGACGTTGAATCAACGTGGAAAACTTATTGAGTGTTGCACAAAGTCCGGCAATTTCATATTTTTTTTAACCTAAATCCACTGACGGGTTGAAATGTTGGTTGATTTCACATTGAATTCACGTTAGTTGACCAAATTAGATGTCCAATTGAACAACCTATGAGTAATGCTTCTTAGTTTAAAATTTATTCAAGTTTGGCTGTATCCCCAAAAAATTCTGTGCATGTGTGGGGCAGAAATGTATTTCTCTCTCTTCAATCTCCATTATGTTATTTCCTCCTGATTTCAAGACTGTCTTCATCCTTATACTGCACACAGTCAGACATTTCAGTGGGCTTGTTGTTTAGATAAAGAACCCAACAAGGAAGGGACGATTCATCAAAATGAATCAGACTGAAGCAAAACAAAACTGTTTATTTAATTTCGTTTTAAGTTTATCTTATGTCCACTGATTACCAGTGCATGGGCTAGGCAATCTGAGACTGATGTTTGTCCAGAGTTTAGCAGTCTGAAGAAGAGCTGTGTGCAGCAAGCATGGTATGCTATGGAGTTACTGTATGAACAGAACGTAGTGTATGTCAACTGGTGTTGTGAGTGTGAAACTATTCCCTCATTACTGTCATTTAGTTTCAGTTCATGGACTTTAATTGATGCATCTCTCTAAATGAGGTCACCTTGCAGGGTCAGGTGGTGGCCGTGTGGGTGGGTGGAGGGATAGCCTGTCATTAGTTAGAGAACAGCCAGTGAGGTGGAGTGGGCTGAAGGCTCTGGCCCTCACCCCTTTGTGGAAGTGTGGGCTTAAATCTGGAAAGCTCTATCACTCTCTCCCATTAGTCCCTGCTAGGTAATAGTGTATGTTTTTACAAGGCTGGCATTCAGCCTGATAATGAGTAGCATGATCATATAAAACTGACATGATGTAGGGAAACCCTTAATATTAATTCATTATATGTTTTCACATTTTCTTATTTTCAATATCATTAAATGTTCAACTTGATAGGCATTAATCCACAAATTTCAAATTATGTTTAGCAGTCAGTCTTCCTTTGCAAACAGAGAGAGAGAGCGAGAGAGAAAGAGAGTCTGAGAGATCAAAGGATCCAGGTCACTGGGTCTTGTGGTTTATAGTTAGTTTGATAGTCCTGGGGCACTACAGTTTGTTCCACAGAATCCTGCTTCCTTGATAGTGGAAAGTAATGTGGAAGGTAAGTGGAAAAGCAGTTGAATTATACATACTTGTGTTGCGGTTGCCTGAGCCAGCCTCATGGGGCCTCATAAGTGACCTAAGACCTTTCCGCCCCCTAACAGGCTCTGATTGACGGTTGTAATTTGTTTCCGAGCTCTGGTGTTATTACAGCTGTGCAGATAACCCTGTGCCTGTTCTGAGCTGGAAAGAGCCGTAATTGTTGCCATGGAAATTAAACACACACAGCTGTGGTAAATAAGAAGGGAGGGTTCAACAACTTGACCCCTGGGTAAATATGCTGTCTCCCTTTTCAGCCAATCAATAGAGTCCAGATATTTCCAGGCGACAGAGCTCACTTCATTTACATTGTTTAAGAAAAAAAGTTGGTGGTAGGTTTACAATCTTTGGGCGTACATTGTAATCTGCATCGTTGTAAAAAGCTATTAAACATTTTGTTTAAAATCTGCTTCCAAATATTTTAAAGAATAATGTGTTTAAAGCAACTTTATATATTCATGTTTAGAGAAGCGCGTAAGGCCTACTGTTCACAACTCCATTGAGCATGAAAAAGTGTGACAGATCTCAACCAGACTGGGCTGGTGTATGTCTGTTCAAGCTGCACCTTAGAGTTTGAAGACTATAGAGCCAATGAGTCATATCGTGATGCTTTGGCGGTTTGAATGCCAGGCGCTATTTATTATTTCTCTGCCATCTTACCCTCACCTCCTGGACCATTGGCCTCTATTCACATGCTAATGTATTGGAGTAGCGAGGTGATTGTTGTGTGTGCTTTGTGGCAGTGTGGCAGTGACAGGGATCTTCTAATACTCATCTCCGTCTGTACCTTTCATCAATCTGTCCATCCGCAGGAACTTTCAGATGGAGATGGAGACATTTTTACCTTCCTTTCACATGTGATTTACACAGTGCTGGTGTAGAGCTACCGCAATACCCTTCTCATTAAGAAGCATGATTTTGCCATTTTATAAAACATTCTCTATTATGATTCAGTAGATATTGTAAAAGATGTATGCTTAGATACCTGATTTGAATGACCTTGTTCTCCAAGCAATTATTGAGTCGGTGTCTGCTATAAAACTTCAGTGGGTGATTAGAATGAGAAATATTCAGATAAGGCAATGCTTTGAGACTTAATTATATGCGTGTGGATGTTCTGAAGTTTAACGCGATAATGACTTATAAGGAGAGTGAACAGACTGCATCTGTTCCCTACAAGTGAACAGACTGCATCTGTTCCCTACAAGTACAATAGTACAATTACAACGTCCCCGTTTCAAAATGTATAGCAAGCAAGCATCAGCAGTCCCTATAGGCAATGCTCCATGCGGCAAGTAAAAAAATCATTTAAAAAAGCAGCTGAAAAGTCAGGCTGACACTAAAACAACGTCCTGCTGAGACTGAGGTTGTCCTAATATGGACACCGTACTACTCTGCCATTCTCCTGGGTCAATGCATCCCTAGATTATTCATCTCATCTAATAAAATATTGATCTCGTCATATACCTGGGAGTTGACATGGAGCTATGTGCTCTCTTAGAGACAACGGCCTTCCTTTGATTATATTTGCCCTCTACTCCACTTCTTATGAATCGTGCTCAATATAAGGAAAGGAATCCTCTGAGATTGGTTTGTCCACACAGGTTGGGGGGGGGGGGGTGTAATCATTTCTTTATCGATTTATCAGGAGGAGTTTGGGACAGACTTGAGAAAATGCTGGCATTTCAGCGTTTTATGCCTTATGAATTTTATTTTTTTTAACAATGGTGATTTTATCAGGGACTGGAATTCAATCAAAAGTCAGAGCCACTCTCATAGCGAGATGTCAAAGTTATCAAAGGCAGGCCGGTTTTAAGTGCATGAAAGTTTAGATTTGGTTTGGCTCAGGAAATAGCTGTAGTGAATACATGATGTGGACACTCCATGTCATAATACTGGGCACTGAGCATGGTGTGGATCTCTGTGGTAGTCTGCGGATTTAGACCAAATCAATCTTCTCACGGGCATATTCTTTCACAATAACATATTAATAGCACATGAATTCACAATAGCATGGCCAGTACGGCAATCAGTGAACCATTGTGCTTTATGAGACACTACAGAAGGCAATAGCTACCTACAATTTCATATCTATGCCTCCTTTGGATCTGAACAAGTAGATACAATGAATTGGCTTTACATTGACAGAGACTGTGTGGCGCCCAGAGAGGCAGCCACAAGGTTTTGCTGCCGCTCAGGTCTTCGTTGTTTTGTCTGTCGGTTATAGTCTGTTTATTGTGGCGGCACCATTTCACTGGGTCAAGTACCTGTACAGCATTAAGTACCGAGTAAGCCAATGTTTTTTCAACGGAGGATGAAGTTATGCTCACCTAAAGAAAGATAGGCTGCATAAACATTGCTATGGCAGGTTTTTATTGAATATGGCATTGTGTATTTACTTGTCTGTGGTATATTTATATTAATTTGGAACTTTTCAGGCTCTAAGAATGTCATTTAGATAAACCAGCGCAAATCCAACAATTTACAGGATGGTAAAAAAAATGATGTACCTGTATATTGGAGAAGGTTCCCAAGACGTATCTGGGGGGGGTTGTGGGATCGTGGGTTGGCAGACTTGAATAGCTGACAGAAAGCGCCCACAAAGCCGCTAGCCAAATTATACCACCACATGATGACAATACAATTTCCCGAAATGAAGCCTCACAGTGAACCCAAATGGTTCTGTTTTTGGACGTAACAAGTATTTGGACAGCTGGGTGACCATGAGACTTTATGATCACCTGTTTGTGGGACGGTTTTTCTTTAAGAAGATCAATAAAGGTGAGCAGGCTCGTAGGTGGATAAGCTGTGAGGGGGGGAACCAGACATTTCAGCCCATGTTTCAGACACTACCTCAAATCTCCCGGCTCCTATCTGTCTGGATCTGTCAGAGCTGATGGCTGTGACAGACTAATACCAATTGGATGCAGCTCAAGATTCCGTGGTTCCTTTTCAGTATGACTGACCTTTCCACTGGGATGGTTCATGAGAAGAGCTAACTGTGGGCTGGGTTCCAATATGCTCTAAGTTAATGGCCCCTTGGATAGATGAAAGAAAGATGGAGAAAAGCCCAATTAGGTATTAAATTCACTATTACATTCAGTATCTAACTATTCCCCTCATTCTATGACTACACCACCCTACTGTAGGTATCACCAAAGAGCATAGGGAACTCTGTGATACTCTTTATTTTTAGGCTACTTATTTCCTATAGACTTATTCTCAACACTATTAATGTTTGTCTGACTGTTATGACAGCTCATTTATTAATTCATAACCATTCATTATTAGGGAAAAAAATGTACAATCTATGAAAATATAAGTTCCATGCGAGATGAATAATTTCGTGCCCGCAGCTTTTATGTTTTCTTATTTACTGTCTCAACATCCATAAGCTTTTGAAGCCGGGGGAGCTGACTACGATGAATAGGATGAAAAACGGATATTTTAACACATATCTGAGACTTTCTGCAAAACTTTCAGGATACAATTGATTTTCTATTCACTAAGAGCACTCTGTGGTTATATGGTATTTTACTGCACCATGAAGATCAATATAGAATATTTCAAGACACTGTTAAAAGTGAGAATATTGCTGTGATATCTGGAAAATTTACAGAGTTCATCACTATTTGTCAAAGCAGTCTCGTGTGTTTGAAAAGTATTCTAAAAAAGCCTACGTTTTTTGGGGGGTGGGGGGGGGGCTTGGGCAGGTGAGCTGTCAGACATTCGCTTATCACTGTTCTTATTAGATTAACAGCTTTTCAGTCATGTTAGGTGTCAAAGAGTGTGGTAAACTGGCAGATAACAGTAGGCGTTCTGGACTGTGGACCCTCTATTCCTATGTACCCTCCATTCCTTATGGCATACTCTCACTCACACAGAGGAAGCCAGTAATGCTTTTCTGATCTTAAATTGAATCACGTCAATTGTGATTCTCCCTCTTCAAGTGGTGGGTGCTTTAGGAATGGGGGTTCAGGAGGATGGGGTTGGGGGGGTAATGTATTAGCAAGCAAGAAGAAATCAATTTATTACTGATTGGAATTATCATACCCAATCGACCTTGGCAATGTTCAAGACAGTGAAGTGGAGAAAAACCCAGTCTGTTTTTGAATGAAATTACCAAGATTGGCAATAATATGAGCAGCGAACTATGGCAGAGTCATCACAAGGATTATAAATCAAAACAGTGGATGTCATAGCTACATCCTGTAATAAAAAATGTTGGAGGCTGGGCGGAACACGCCCGGTGTCGCCAAGATGAAAACTCATGTCAGAGGGCTGAGCAGGAAAGAAGCTTGTTTTACAATCTGTGGCTGTTTCCTGTAACCTATACATATCAATTTAATTAAGTCGTTAAAAAAACGATTAGATGCAACATTCTGCTCTATAATTTGTATCGATTCGCAGCCATAGGCTTATGCTTTCCTCAAATTGCTTTTCCGGAGTACTTTGCATTGCTAAGGGAACTGGGAGCAAGTTCAAAAAAAGACTGTTGATATTGAGTCCTGGCCTGTACCCCCTCTGTTAGGTAACTATTCACCCAGCTGGCTCTGTGTGTCTCTGTACTCTGTCTCTTGCTCTTAGAGAGTAGGAATGGAGCTGGAATATGACACACATCAGGCTACACAGTAACATTGAAGTACTGTACACTAGGATAAGGAATTACACAAGGATGGAATCCATCTCCCCTTCCACATTAACACATACAGTATATGTCGTCATACAGACATTAAATAATATGTCTAAGTTGAGAAAATTCTACTTTCTAGATAAAATGTATTATGAAATGTATGTGTTCCACTGTGCACTTTGTCAATGCTTATTTTAAATGTGTGTAAATTGTAAGAATTTGTTTGGCCTGTAATGTCTTTTTCGTTATGTATCTGTCACGACTTCCGCTGAAGTCGGCTCCTCTTTTTGTTCAGGCGACGTCACCGGCTTTCTAGCCATCACCACTCCATTTTTCATGTATCCATTTGTTTTGTCTTGTTCCCTGCACACCTGGTCATTCATTCCCCAATCAATCCATATGTATTTATTCGTCTGTTCCCCATCATGTCTTTGTGTAAGATTGCTTGTGTTACGTGTATTTTGGAATTGTGGATATTGTTACACGCATTACTTTTTGTCTATGTTCCGTGTTCAGGCACATTTTATGTTACTTTGTGCTGTCATTTTGGACCGGAATAAAAAGTGTGTCTGTTCACTACACTCTGCTCTCCTGCACCTGACTTCGCCTCCAATACACACTCCTAACAGAATCTTACACCTAACCATGGAGTCAGCAGGAGCAGGTACCCGGTCAGAGGAGTTGAGGAACGCGTCCAGGAACATGCGGCTATGCTACATCATCTCGTTGTCCAGACCATGGACCCGCTGGGAGAGAGAGGAAGTCTCTCCAGCGCCTCGGCCAGCTCAACCGGGGTTATCTCTACCCGTCCCGTCCGGATCCAGCTCCAGTGGAACACGTCTCTCCCTTCCCCGGTTGAGTATGATGGGACAGCCGCACAGTGCCAGGGTTTCCTTTTACAACTGGACCTATACCTGGCCACTGTTCACCCAGCTCCCTCAGGAAGGGAGACAGTATCCACCCTCGTCTCATGCTTCTCGGGGAGAGCTCTGGAGTGGGCAAACACCGTGTGGGGAGAGGAAGACGTGGCGTTGGACCACTTCGAGGAATTTACCCTTCCGGGCCGTCTTTGACCATCCGCCCGAAGGTAGAGCGGTGGGTGAACTACTCTTCCATTTGAGGCAGGGGACGATGAGTGCACAGGATTTCGCGCTGGAGTTCCGGACCTTGGCCGCCGGAGCAGAATGGAACGACAGGGCCCTCATCAACCACTATCAATGCAGCTTACGTGAGGACATCCGACGGGAGTTGGCCTGCAGGGATGCCACCCCCACCTTTGATCAACTGGTGAATATGTTCATCCGGTTGGATAACCTGCTGGTCATCCGTGGACGTCCTGAGGGGGCTCTGTAGGTTCCATCTCCCAGCACACCCGCTCCTATGCCTATGGAGTTGGGAGGGGCTGCGCATAGGGAGGCTGGAGGAGGGGCCTCCATGTGCACCATCTGTGGCCGCAGAGGGCACACTGCCGGTCGGTGCCGGGGGGTCCCTCTGGGAGTCGAGGCAGCCGGCAGGGCACTCTGGCGACACCCCAGGTGAGTATGCACCACTCTCATCCAGAGTCCTCTGTTGTCCACCTGTTTGTACCTGTTCGTTTCCCAGAGTTCTCCCCGCATTCCCAGCATACGGCGCTCATTGATTCAGGCTCAGCTGGGAATTTTATTGACAGAGCGTTCGCACTTAGCTTAGGGATCACCATTATTCCTGTAGTTAGACCTTTCCCGGTTCACGCTCTGGATAGTCGACCATTAGGATCCGGGCTAATCAGGGAGGCCACCATTTCCCTGGCCATGGAGACTCAGGGGGGTCACGAGGAGAGAATCAGTCTCTTTCTCATTGACTCTTCTGCGTTTCCTGTGGTACTAGGCCTTCCCTGGTTGGCTCGTCATAACCCCACCATTTCCTGGCAACAGAGGGCTCTCACGGGGTGGTCGTGAGAGTGCTCGGGGAGGTGTGTAGGGGTTTCCGTTGGTGCTACCATGGTGGAAAGTCCAGACCAGGTCTCCACCATGCACATTCCCCCAGAATATGCCGATTTGGCTCTTGCCTTCTGTAAGAAGAAGGCGACTCAATTACCACCCCATCGAAGGGGGGATTGTGCGATAAATCTCCTGGTAGACGCTGCACTTCCCAGGAGTCACGTGTATCCCCTGTCGCAAGAGGAGATGGTGACTATGGAGACATATGAAGGATGGAGGTCTGCACCCGTGCATTGATTATAGGGGTCTCAATCATATCACGGTGAGGTACAGTTACCCGCTACCTCTTATTGCCACGGCGATTGAGTTAATTAATGCACTGGGTGCGCTTCTTCACTAAACTGGATCTCAGGAGTGCATACAATCTGGTGCGTATCAAAGAGGGAGACAAATAGAAAACTGCATTTAGCCACCTCAGGGCATTATGAGTACCTCTTCCAATCCTTCGTAGATGAGATTTTCAGGGACCTGCACAGGCGGGTGTAGTGGTGTATATCGATGACATTCTGATATACTCCGCTACATGCGCCGAGCATGTGTCCTTGGTGCGCAAGGTACTTGGACGACTGTTGGAGCATGACCTGTACGTCAAGGCTGAGAAATGCCTGTTCTTTCAACAGTCTGTCTCCTTCCTAGGGTATCGCATTTCACATCAGGGGGTGGAGATGGAGAGTGACCGCATAGCAGCCGTGCATAATTGGCCGACTCCCACCAAGGTAAAGGAGGTGCTGCGATTTTTAGGGTTTGCCAATTGCTACCGGAGATTTATCCGGGGTTTTGACAAGGTGGCTGCTCCCATTACCTCACTGCTGAAGGGGGGTCCTGTATGTCTTCAGTGGTCGGTTGAGGCGGACAGGGCTTTTGGGCAGCTGAGAGCTCTGTTTACCTCGGCTCAGCCCGGCAGAGCGGAACTATGATGTGGGGGACCGGGAGCTGTTGGCTGTGGTTAAGGCTTTGAAGGCGTGGAGACATTGGCTTGAGGGGGCTAAACACCCTTTCCTCATCTGGACTGACCACCGCAACCTGGAGTACATCCGGGCAGCGAGGAGACTGAATCCTCGTCAGGCAAGGTGGGCCATGTTCTTTACCCATTTTGTGTTTACCCTGTCCTACAGACCAGGTTCCCAGAATGTTAAGGCAGCCGCACTGTCCCGACTGTATGACACAGAGGAGTGGCCCATGGATCAGACTCCCATTCTCTCAGCCTCCTGCCTGTAGCGCCGGTCGTGTGGGAGTTGGACACGGACATTGAGCGGGCGTTGCGTACTGAACCCGCTCAACTCCAGTGTCCCGTCGGAATTCGGTACATTCCGTCTGCTGTCCGTGACCAGTTGTTCTATTGGGCCCACACATCACCCTCCTCTGGTCATCCGGGGATCGATCGGACGGTGCGCTGTCTGTCTAGGAAGTCCCGGATGGCCTACCTTGGCTCGGGACATGAGGGTTTCTGTTTCCTCCTGCTCGGTGTGCGCCCAATGTAAGGCTCCTACACACCTGCCCAGAGGTAAGTTACATCCCTTACCCGTTCCACAACGGCTTTGGTCACACATGGCAGTTGATTTTCTAACGGATCTTCCTGGTACTAGCCGGGCGTTCTGGTGGCTGATGTATTAGACCCTGAACTACTGCGTGAGTTCCACCATCGCCGGCCGGATCGCCCTGCGCCTCGCCCTCCGGGTCATCTCCGAAGCCAGTGTCAACGCACCCCTGGAGCCGTGCGTCGGGGTGGGGGGGGGGGGTACTGTCACGACTTCCTGTCACGACTTTACTTTGTGCTGTCATTTTGGACCGGAATAAAAAGTGTGCCTGTTCACTACACTCTGCTCTCCTGCACCTGACTTCGCCTCCAATACACACTCCTAACAATGTCGGACCCCAGTAAGACTAGCTGTCGCCACTGGCGTCGGCTAATGGGGATCCTAATAAATCAAATCTACCAACCAAAAGTGGCTTGCGTTCTTTTGATCATATTTTAAGTTACCTGAATTTGTTCCTTTTTCATCTGAATTTAAAAGTCGTTTTTGGTAGCTGAACTAATGAGCATCTTGTGGTATAATTTATGCCCATATTAATTTGCAGCTTCCCATCTAATGTGAAGTTGTTTGGTTCAGCTTTTTAAATAGAGCACTCTACAGGCTTTTAGGGGTTTGCTGTTTATCAAAGTCACTCTGTTGAAAGAGGAGATGGCTCCTGTGTTGTGGACATAGATAGATGGATGAACGTGCAACAATCCCCTAATGAGTATGACCATAGTCCTATCCCAGTTTTATCCCAGTGTTATTTTATGTAAAAACCTGCTAAATGCTGCTAAGTTGTATAGTGAGTGCCATAAGTTATCTATGAATTATTTCACATGCTCTCTGGTAATTTATTCAATGAATACGCTCTAGTAGCTAATTCGTTTCCTCTGTGTCTTCTGCTATGAATAATACCTAGTCCTCAGTAGCCTATCATGTCCATTTACTTCACCAGGTGCTGGCCTTTTATAATTGACAATAAGTACCTATAATATCTTGATATCCTCTTTTATCATTTCACTGATGGAAAATAAGACTGGTAATTTTCATCCTGGCAACGTACGGTACACGTTCCCCTCTTGTTGCTTAGCTCTTTTTCTGTACGTTCCGTTTTCTAATAGATAATAAGGCTTTTTTGTATTCCTTTTATAACCTGTGGTACTCTAGCCTGTAAGTGTTTTAAGACTCTGTCACTCCGCATGCTTTTTGAAAGATAGATTTTCGTAAATCCAGAAGCCCAGATATTTATAATCGTGCAAACGATCAGTGAGGGCACCGTCCAAGGTACGTATGCGTAAATCATCAAATACATTTTTCTATAATTTGGAGAATAACATATACTTGGTTTTCAAACAAAAGCTTTCTGCAGGCTGATAAAGATTGAAGCTCTGACAGAGCCTGGTCAGCTGTGGGGGCAATAGTGTCCCAGTGACCACAGTGTCATCTGCATACAGGTGAAAGTGACCATTTATTTAGCAGATAAACCAAAATTGTTCATGTAAATAGTGAAAAGAATTAGACCAAGAATCGATCCCTGTGGGACAACCTGATTTAACCAACGATGTATATAAATCCTGGATTGCTGATGCTATGTATTGGCCATTGAGAGGCTTTGAAGCCACCGGTCGGCCATATTGGCAATCCCCAGTAGGAGCAGTCCTCCAAAGGAATGAATGGAATTCTACAGTATTTAAAATAAATGTTTCAAAGACAAAATTACATGCATTTAAGTACTTTTTGTTGTAATGGGGACCATAACATTAGTACTTTCTAAAGAAAATACTTCAAGGAAATTGTTTGTATATATTTTTTTATATATTTTTTTAAATGTTTAGTTCACATAATATAATTTAAAAGTATGCATTAAGGTGTCTGTAATAGAATACATGTATCAAAAACAAATGAGGACATATAAAATAAATGCATTTCTATAGCTTCCCCCCAAAAAAATGTAACTGGAGGAGGAGTACCAAGATGGTTGTGCACTGGCTTCGATACAGCGCCCCCTGTCAGTCATCCAGAGTTTATACTGTACACATAATTGGATTTAACATCATCAGTAAATACACACGGTCCTTTAAATCATTTTCAAACCAGCTACACATGGCCTGGTCCAGGCCAATTGATTGAAACATACCAGAAATGAGCCTGTGGGATTTCCATACAATTAAAAATGCATGTTTTAAGATAAAGAGCTAATTTAATTGCCTTATTGGTTTCCACGATGGGAACCTGCTGGGTTGTGATGAGTTACTCAGAGCAGGGTTGAAATTTTGCAATACTACAAAACGCAGACAACGCTGCTTATTCTCAAAGCACTCTATCTCTCTCAACTAATAATTTCACTGAAAAGCTCCCATTGACTCTAGAATTACGAGAAGCACTTATTTGGAAAGTGACCACAATTCCTCCATAGAAAGTTACCTTTTCAATTTTTTGGGGGAAAGGTCCTTGAAATGTTTGTAATTAATACTTTGGAGAAATGTATTGATTTAGCCTTATCTCGGCTGGGCTGAAGCCACAGACTGTGATCATGCTGGTCAGAGCTACCAGAGTAGAGTATATACCCTACCCCGTGCTGCAAAGACACTCAGCAATCAGTCCAGGTGGAGTTATCACCAACCACATGAATAATGACTGTTGGAACCACCTGAAAGACCCTTTCAGATGAACCGTGTTCAGCTGCTCACAACAACCCTCAGTGTGCTGACTGTGCACCCAAGCTGCAGGAGATTTCCGGGCTTATCAGACCAGAACAAACCCCTCCTGTCTCATTGTGGCGTGTTTAGGCTCTGAGGGCTGGTTACTGCTACTCCTCATTGTTTAGAAAGTTCATGTACTGAGTGGATCATTACATAGCAGACTCCAGTGGTTCCACATGCCTACACGCAACTTGTGTCTAACAGACTCTCTGTAGAGGATTGGAATTTTGAGTGTATGCAGAGTGTATGCAGCATGATTCCATTTGGTGGGAGTCTGCTCAGAGTCTCAAACAAGGTAGTGTGGAACTCATTGGGGAATATGTGCGCCAGAGAACCAGGAGCGAGAGAGTCTTATTCCATTCATGTATCAATGATAAGTCCATTCAACATTTTGTTTATTTTGCCTTTAGAATTAATATTATTAAGTGCCTATTACAGAGATAATGTGTATCTGAAAAAGATAATCCATCAAAAATATGTTTTTGCTGTACGAACGGTTTCCTGTAATTTTCATCAAAGGGATGACTTAATGAAAGTTCACGACCCAAAAAAAGCACTTTGCTGATTTACAGCGCCATTAGTCTGGTCTGTTTAATTAAGCCAGATTTCATTAGCACGTCTATTACACAGAAACAGTGTGATTTAAGAGGTTTACCAGACAGGTGTACAGAGGGAGAGTGTGTGAAAATTACATCCTGTCATGAAAGGTTAGGGAGTTCTGGAGTGGAGGTGGCACAGGAACCAGAGATATATCAAGTAACTTTACAATAATGGGCTCTGTAGGCTATACCGTTCATCTACTCATGATCATTGCCAAGGGCTGCTCAGACAGTATGCCAAAAAACGATAACTACTCATTGGGCTCTTGTAGCAATTAAGTAAAATATGAACATTCATGCATTTAGTTTTAAGTCATATATTGATCGGCTTGTTTCGTCCCGTCTCGAGATAACCTGAACGCTCCTCTTGTCAGCTCTGACAACAGACAGCAGATACATTCATCTCAGCAATGGTAGTTGTTTTGAAAAACAGAAGACACTTGTTGAATCGCTGCTTACAGTGAATAAATATTGAACTCTGACCATAATTATGATGATATTACTGTATTCAGGAGCGTATAAAACTATAACTTGAACACATCATCGGACTGTCTGAACCCACACAGTACAGTGTGGCAACACCTTCACCTTTAACAGTTTGTGAACACACAATATACTGGCTATAATTCGTGATTTAACTGACTTTAATTGGCAATGAGATACTCTTTAACCTGGGAAACTTTTTGGCAGCTGAGTTATGTAATGTATGGAAAAAGTGGGTACAGTACTTGTACATATGAATCCTGTCTCGAAAAAACAAGCATCTGCTATTTCATTTGCCACCACATGGCCATTTGCATTATCAGTCTAATTGTAAACATATTGCAGTGTACAGCAGGAGTGTCTGTGTGCGTGTAAAACTCAGTCTAAACAAGTCCACCTGATATCTTATTGTACACAAGTCATGGAAAATGTCATCTATTTTTTGTTCTCACCCTTCCTGCATTTGTTTATAGTGTAGTGGCATTTATATTAAATAATTTTAACATGTCCTGAGTGCAAACAAAACAAGGGCAGAAATAAAATCCAATCAGTTGAAAGTTTATTGGTCACATACACAGATTTGCAGATGTCATCGCAGATGCAGTGAAATGATTGTGTTTTTAGATCCTAAAGTGCAGCAATAATACCTAGCAATAAAAAAATAACTTTACACACAGAAATAAACTAATTAATATATATACAGTTGAAGTCGGAAGTTTACATACATTTAGGTTGCAGTCATTAAAACTCGTTTTTCAACCACTCCACAAATTTCTTGTTAACAAACTATAGTTTTGGCAAGTCGGTTAGGACATCTACTTTGTGCATGACACAAGTAATCTTTCCAACAATTGTCTGCAGACAGATTATTTCATTCACTGTATCACAATTCTCATGGGTCAGAAGTTAACATACACTAAGTTGACTGTGCCTTTAAACGTCTTGGAAAATTCCAGAAAATTAGGTCAAGGCTTTAGAAGATTCTGACTGGCTAATTGACATAATTTGAGTCAATTGGAGGTGTACCTGTGGGTGTATTTCAAGGTCTACCTTCAAACTCAGTGCCTCTTTGCTTGACATCATCGGAAAATCTAAAGAATTCAGCCAAGACCTCAGAAATAAATTGTAGACCTCCACAAGTCTGGGTCATCCTTGGGAGCAATTTCCAAACGCCTGAAGGTACCACGTTCATCTGTAAAAATAATAGGACGCAAGTATAAACACCATGTGACCACGCAGCTGTCATACCGCTCAGGAAGGAGCGTTCTGTCTCCTAGAGATGAGCGTACTTATGTGCGAAAAGTGCATATCAATCCCAGTCCAACAGCAAACGAACTTGTGAAGATGCTGGAGGAAACAGGTACAAAAGTATCTATATCCACAAAAGAACGAGTTCTATATTGACATAAACTGAAAGGCCGCTCAGCAAGGAAGAAGCCACTGCTTCAAAACCGCCATAAAAAAGCCAGACTACGGTTTGCAACTGCACATGGGGACAAAGATCGTAGTTTTTAGAGAAATGTCCTCTGGTCTGATGAAACATAAATAGAACTGTTTGGCCATAATGACCATCGTTATGTTTGGAGGAAAAAGGGGGACGCTTGCAAGCCGAAGAACACCATCCCAACAGTGAAGCACAGGGTGGCAGCATGTTGTGGCAGTGCTTTGCTGCAGTAGGGACTGGTGCACTTCACAAAATAGATGGCATCATGAGGTAGGAAAATTAAGTGGATATATTGAAGCAACATCTCAAGACATCAGTTTTGGTAATCCAAATGGACAATGAGCCCAAGCATACTTCCAAAGTTGTGGAAAAATGGTTTAAGGACAACAAAGTCAAGGTATTGGAGTGGCCATCACAAAGCCCTGACTTCAATCCTATAGAACATTTGTGGGCAGAACTGAAAAAGCGTGTGCGAGCAAGGAGGCCTACAAACCTGACTCGATTACACTAGCTTTGTCAGGATGAAGTGGGCCAAAATTCACCCAACTTATTGTGGGAAGCTTGTGGAAGGCCACCCGAAACATTTGACCCAAGTTAAACAATGTAAAGGCAATGCTACCAAATAATAATTGAGTGTATGTAAACTTCTGACCCACTGGGAATGTGATGAAAGAAATGAAAGCTGAAATAAATCATTCTCTCTGCTATTATTCTGTCATTTCATATTCTTAAAATAAAGTGGTGATCCTAACTGACCTAAAACAGGGAATTTTGACTTGGATTAAATGTCAGGAATTGTGAAAAACTGCGTTCAAATGTATTTGGCTAAGGTGTATGTAAACTTCCGACTTAAACTGTATATATTTGGCTCATGTCTTTTTTTTTATTGCTAGGTATTACTATACTGTTGGAGCTAGAAACACAAGCATTTCACTGCACCTGTGATAACATCTGCAAATCTGTGTATGTGACCAATAAACTTTGAATTGATTTTAGAATGCAACGTCCCGTCTCTAGATGTCCCGAACGTTCCTCTTGTCAGCTCTGACAACAGACAGCAGATACATTCATCTCAGCAACAGAAGACACTTGTTGAATCGCTGCTTACAGTGAATAAATATTGAACTCTGACCATAATTATGATGATATTACTGTATTCAGGAGCGTATAAAACCAGGATGAGCCATGACTAGAATGCAGTATGAAGTGGGTGAAACAGTATGTACATAGGGCAGCCGTCTCTAAGGATGGTAGCCGACTAGAACAGTGACTAAGGTTCAGGGCAGGGTATTAGGCAGAGCCCGGCTAGTGGTGACTGTTTAACAGTCTGGTGGTCTGGAGATAGAAGCTGTTTCTCAGTGTCTTGGTCCCGGCTTTGATGCATCTGTACTGTCACCGCCTTCAAAATGGTAGCGGGGTGAACAGGCATTGGCTCGAGTGGCTGAGGTCCTTGATGATCTTCTTGGCCTTTCTGTGACACCGGGTGCTATAGATGTCCTGGAGGGCTGATCGCACCAGCCTCTAGAGAGCCCTATGGTTGCCGACGGTGCAAATACCGTACCATGCGGTGATACAGCTCGACAGGATGCTCTCAATGGTGCATCTATAGAAGTTTGTAAGGGTCTTAGGGGCCAATACAAATTTCTTCACCCTCCTGAGGTTGCCAAGCTGTCTGTGTGATGGATTCAGGTTGTCGGTGAGCTTTTGACCCTCTCCACTGCAGGCCCATTGATGTGGATGGGGGAGTGCTCTCGCTTCTATCTTCTATAGTCCACAATCAGCTCCTTCCTTTTGTTAACATTGAGGGAGAAGTTATTTTCCTGGCTCCAATCCCCCAGGGCTCTTACCTCCTCCCTGTAGGCTGTCTCGTCGTTGTTGGTAATCAGACCTACCACTGTTGTGTCGCCATCAAACTTGATGATTGCGTTGGAGACGTGCGTGGCCACGCAGTCATGGGTCAACAGGGAGTACGGGAGGGGGCTGTGTTGAGGATCAGTGTAGCGGAGGTGTTGTTTCATACCTTCACCACATGGGGGCGGTCCGTCAGGAATTCCGGGACCCAGTTGCACCGGGAGGGGGTTCAGACCCAGGGCCCTGAGCTTAGCGATGAGCTTTGGAGGGCACTCTGGTGTTGAAGGCTGAGTTGTCGTCGACGAACATCATTCTCACATACCACAAAGTCAGAGATTACGTGATGAGTGTAAAAACACTCAGTGTATCAGACGACTACAGAAGATAGAGAGGGCAACAAGTACAGGGGAATATAAGAACATACAAACTGGTGGATCATTATGGACAACTCCCCCAGGTCAGCAGAGACATTTCCAGAGCACCTCTCCTGCGGTCATTCTACCTCTGAGATAAAGAGGTGATGTAAAGGGGATGTGGCAGAGACACACAGGGACAGAAATAGCTGCTGGCGGGCTCTGGGATTAGAGGAGGTGGTGCTGATGGGTTGTGTGTGTTTGTGGGGAAGGGGGGGGGGGCACAGCTGGCCATGTGGAGGTGAGAGAGGGGATGACAGGACACACAGGAACAATCACATAAAGCCCCCGCCGAGGGTGCCAGTCAATAGATAGAGGGAGAGATAGATGGAGAGGTAGAAAAATATCCCAAACTGGACAGTGGCAGCAATAGAGAGAGCTGCTCTGGTCTTGTTCGCAATTACTGTGCTAAGTGTGGACACAGAACAGGAACATATTATGCAGTACCAACCAGTCTAAGAGGACCCTATTCAGAGGATGCCTTAGAAACCAAACCAAACAAGGGTTAGGTTTAGGGCTACACCCTTACACTCCAAAAGGGTTCTTTGGCTGTCCCCATAGGATAAATCTTTTTGTTTCTAGGTAGAACCCTTTTTGGTTTCATGTAGAATCCTTTTAGTTCCAAAGATAACTATCTCCTGAAAG